>NC_081520.1:27555146-27855146 GCF_030273125.1 Centropristis striata
AAGAACAGTAACAGTGCGTGTAGCTGTTGTGCCGTAATGGGGTCGGTGAGGCCCGGCATGGAAAACAATCAGGAACAATAGCAGCAGAAAGGGAACAGTTCAGCAGCCTGTTGATCAGCTCTGCTGCTCTGTATTGTAGAGAAGGAGGGCAGGAATTCCAATGGGACTTAATGTTTGTTATGGTAATGACTCTGTTAGAGATGGCTGGATGGCTGCAGCCATAAACACGCTGATTTCTCAGGCATGAGGCTGTTATTGCATTCAGCATGTTTCAGTTTGTGACATTAATCCTCATCACAACAAGCAGACAGTGAAAAGGTTCAATGGCTCCAACTACATGGAACATGGAGCTCCTGTTGGTGCACATTTGACGTTTTGTTTTGTCTTGGAATAAACGTGTTAGGCACACAAACGTCTGATGTGTTTCTCATGTTTTACAACTGCAGATTTATTGAATAAAATGCAACCTCAGGATCTAGTGATTGTGTCAATTTTGGGGGGAGATTTAAGTTTAAACAGCTGATCCTGGAGCTTCAAGAAACAGATGAATAATACTGAAAGATTAAACCTTAAACCGACCCGAAGTGACCCAAAGACACTGGCCGAGCATACGACAGAAAGTGAGCGTAAAATGGACGCACAATCATTTCTACGCAAGGCTTTGCATTTATCAATTTGGACATGAGCGGAGGGTACGATCATATCTCATGTCTGCTCTCAGCTCGTGTACGCAAATTTGCATCAGCGTGAAGTCCACATGTCTGAGTCAGAGAAGTGATCTTAGACTATTGTATCAATGCCTGGAGCTGATAAAACTCTGCCGTGTTTTGTTTTTTAATGGTGACAAACCAAAGCATGTTTAAGCTACATCATTTATCATTAAAACATCATTTAAAATAAATATACAGACTGTGAAATTCTTTAAACAGAATACTAGCCGAGGATATTAAATGTTGTTGTCTTCTGATATTTACCGTTATCCTGCTGGACACATAAGCGTCAGCATCTCCTTCACTAGCAGTTCTGGCCAAATAGACACATTTCCAATCAGCGCTGCCACATGCTCCTCTAACTAGGACAGAATTCTTACTAAATGTAAAGAGGTGAATAATATCTCTCCATCATAATAATAATAATATTTGGGTAATATATAGGCTATTAGGCTTTATATATCACAATGTATAAATTAAATAGTTGAATGGTCCACTGCTGCTGACAGCACAACTGATTTCCTTCATTTTCACTTTTTATGCTGCCAAACAAAACCAGTTTGCTGTGTTGCAGCTGTTGAAAGCTGCGTTTCACTTTCTGTCTTTCCTCTTCTTTTGGGATTAAAACTTACTTTAAAACATAATTTACCTACTGGCTGCAACCAAAAAGCTGTGATAACTTTAAGTCTGTGTTCTGAATGTAAAATATTCACTGAACTTGTTTGAGTTTATAACTGTAAGTACTTTTATTTCATAAACCTCCGTCGCTGAATATTTCTGTAATTTGTCTATTTCCTCCTGTAGTTATTTGTAACGGTGTACTTTGCTAATAAAGCTGACTTAAAAAAAAGAAAAAGAAAAATATCCTCTTTTTGGCCATAGTGCGTCCTTCTCTCTCAGGGCGAGCTATCTGAATCTTTTCGAGCCGCCACATTTGTCAACAGCCAGTCATTCTTACGCAATGATTGGAGAGGAACGATCATTTGATGAATCAAACATAATCCTACCTAATAAACTTTACATGATGCAAATGTCAGTGTAATATAGCCTATTCATTTGTAATGAATATTCACCAGGTTTATGTATTTAGTATAAATATAATTTACTGAATTTAAATGCATATTAATCAGATTATGTATTCAGAATACATTAAGTATATTTGTTTGAATTACATAGTAATTATGTTACCTATTCAAGATGAATAATGTGTATGTGTTTGAAAATACATAACAATTAAGCTTGAATTCAATCAAAATGCATTAGATTTATAGCCTGGGTATACCCATACTGCCTTGCACGCTCGAATTTCATTTTGAAAGATTTATGTATTTCTATGATTCATATTCAATGAATTTTCTATTTTCCATTCAACAATATCTCAATGATGCACACAACCTGTTACAGCCGTTGACTGTCTCTAAGCCTCTTTCTGGAGGACAGGTGTGTCCTCCTCTCTGGTGTGTTTCATCTGAGTGTGATCTGCTGGTCAGGGGAGCTGTTATCCACCTCCAGAGCCACTGATCTTCCCTCTCTCTTGACACTGACCTGTTCTGGTTGACTGCATATAGTTTGTGTTGTAGCTACTCTGTATTTTTGTGTCACAGCTACAAATAGAGTCAACTTGTCTGTTTAGAGTGCCTGAAAGCCTGGGAGGGGTTCTCTGCCATTTTTGTTAACCTGTTTTCTCCTTTTTTGCTTATTTAGGGAGCTTAGCATTGTCTGTTTTGTTTGGTAGGTTTAGCTGAATCTTATTTTCCAGATAGTGATTGACTTTTGTTTCTGATTTTGGCCTTGGAGACCCTGAAGATTTATCTGCTTCATTTTTATGTGCTACCTAGTTGGTTTATCTCTGTTTATTCCTTTTGCCTGTTAATAAATATTATAATTGTTCAACTTAGAGTCCCTGCAGCCATTTTTCTACATAGTTTTATGTTTACCAAATATGTTACTTCCTGTGACCCCTAGTCCTCAAACTAAGGTCATAACACAACCAGACCACCTTATTCACCTTATTCAAAACATTTATTACCATGAAAGCAAACCTCTTCTCTTCTCTTCACCCAGACACAGTCACAGTTCTCAGCAGGTAGTGTATCAATAACTCTAATCAACACTTCTGTAGAACCAAGTCTCTGGGATCCAGGAGAGTGAATGAACAAGAACACTGTGATCACAGACTCTTTATAGTCACATCAGACATTTTTCACATTCACAGCAGCTGAACGGGACACTTAGAGGACAATGAGGCTGTTCAAAGATCTGAGCCCTCTGGCCTCGTGTTATACTGGGTCACTGCCAGAATTCCTGCAATACCACTGCACCGTCTGCATAATGTACAGAGGGATTTATGAAGCCGGTTCTTATTGATACGCTGTTTTATTTAGCTTTATGTTTTTGACATATTTTTCCACAAAAATACAACATATCAACTGCATTTTAACCTCTGGTTGTGGACAGTGCATGTTTAGGGGGAGATAGCAGGTCAACAATAAATGCCACATAGAAGTGGTGACATCATCTGAAAGCTGTGAACCTGAAGATTAATCTGAGATGAAGCATTGTGTCAAGTTGTTGTTTGGAAATATATTGAGGAAACCTTTAAAATTAAATTATCTGACTCCAACAGAAAATCCTCACCTATTTCTCTGTTCCGCTCACTTGATGGGGAATGATGAGCAGGAGACGTCTGAGTTCTCAGTTTAACTTCACTTTATCACAATACTTCAAGAAATGTGCAGTTACTGAGTCTCTGGGTTCAATCCACACTTCCCTGACAAGACATAGGCTGGTCAGTTCATAAAGGCTGAACACAGTCTGCTTTCCCTGGACCCGTTTTTATAACCTAACAGAAGTTTTCTTAGAATGCAGGTTGATCTTCTGCAGACACCGCCTCCTTTCAATCCGCTGATTTGTCGGTTCAATACGTGGACGAGCACATCATGTCCTTGACCTGACCTGCAACAAACTTTCAAATCACAAACTCCTGCCTTGATATGACCTGCAGAGATGTTACTGGAGACACAGATTTGGCAACAAACATCCACATAAAATAAATATTTTTGTAATAATAGAGTCTTACTCTAAATAGGGCAGAGAAAGTTTAAGCACATGGAGTAAATGTATTTTGAGTAAATGTATTTAGTTTGATCATAGTTTAAAACCAATATTAGCACATGAGCATTGTAGCAAAGCAGCTTGCATGATTATAAATGCACAGAGAGTGTACATACATAGATAGTGACCTAGGTCCACAGAGACAGACAACAGAGACACAATAACAGATTATTCCAACATTGTTCTGCTCAAAAATATCTAATTAAAATGACTTAATGAATGAATTATTTATTTATTTATTGAAACATATTATGCTGAATAAAGGGTCATAACATTAGGGGATGCTTTCTAAAGTCCAGTCCATGTTCAACTGTGTCCCATAAGTTGTTGCAGCAATTTTTGGGTTGATACCATTGTCCACACATTTGGTGCCCAATTATGTAATTTTATTCATACCAAGAATAGATTTAAAAAATGGTCCAGAATATAACATCAATATATCAAGACCTTTGGAACAACATAGAAGCATCCAAAAAGTTTTTAAACCCAAATCTCAGCATGGAGATTTCTGTATTTTCAGTGATGGATGACGAGCACTTTTGTTCCCTTATTGTCAATAAACCTAGGAAAGCTGTACACCCCCTGAATGCTCTAGGTCTCGAGTTTGTGGTTGTAAAGATTCATGAGGCTGTGATCATCCTTGAGGTCACAGCAGGTTACTTTATACAGTGAGGTCAAGACTCAAGAAATGCCCTCACTGCAATGAACTGGCTACTACTGATGACTAACATCATCCCACATGAAGAGAACTGGGCTCATTGAATGCACAAGAGTCTCAGCTTCCCACTGACACACAGTTTATGTCATTCAGCCTCTTTAGGGACCTCACTGTGCACAAATATTCAAATACAGCAGGCGGAAATGGCAAATTTGTACTTCATGAGAAAAACTATGTGGTTTTTGCCTTAAACTGCATGTAATCCGCGTGAGAGGTCCGAGGTGACCGTAAATCGCCTAACTTTGCAGCATTTTTTAAATAACTTCCCAACGTGGTACTCTAACATGCTTGGGCTCTATGGATTCCTTAGATCTTCTGAATTGTAACAGGTTAACTCTGTCACATGACTTAAAGAGAACTCATCGTGCTGCAGTTTAGACCAAAATCAACTTCTACATCTTCTGGTGTCAAACACATGAAATGTTTTTTTATTAAGTTAAGCATGTTAATCCCCTTCTATAATATCAAATTTATGTATCACATCGCATGTTAATCCCCTTCTATAATATCAAATTAAATGTATTTTGTGATGCTGGAGGGAAAGTCCAACACTGGGGACTTCCACACAGCCTGACTGACATTCACAAGATGTTTTCTGTGAAACTCGAACTGGACATGCAGAACAAACAGGTGAAGAGTTCTTACTGCTGCAGGAATATCATCAGTTTAATACATTTACACACCTGTAACTGTCAATGTTTCACTGGTGAAGACATTCAAACCTTTTTATTTCTTGTTTTCATGAAAGAAACGTTGTGTTAGTCTGTACAGGTGTGCTGATTCGCTGTTTCACAAAACCAGAAATAACTGAGATGAGAAGCCTCCTGTCTGTTTGTCTGTCTGTTCCAGACGAGATGATGTCATTCACAAACAAAAGAGAGCTGGCCGCCAACAGCTGAGGGAACAAGGTGCGCACACACACACACACACACACACACACACACACATGACAGTCCCCAGTTAAAATAACAGAGCAGCAGCTGCTGAGGAGACTGCTCTCATTTAGAGCCAAACAACACCTCTAACAGACTCACCAACACTGTGTGTGTGTGTGTGTGTGTGTGTGTGTACACACTGTATCAGCAGACTGGGGCTGTCTGAAGTGAACAAGGTCCAGTCTGTCTCACACCTCAGCAACCGTCCACCAGTTGTGGCAGTTGACAGTTTGACATTGGAGTTTGTGTGTGTGTGTGTGTGTGTGTGTGTGTGTGTGTGTGTGTGTGTGTGTGTGTGTGTGTGTGTGTGTGTGTGTGTGTGTGTGTGTGTGTGTGTGTGTGTGTGTGTGTGTGTGTGTGTTGGGCGTTGGGCAGCCTGCTGGCATTTGTCCTCACAGATGTTTGCAGGAACATTTGTGTTCTCTGCTCAGCGTCAGACGTTTCTACGTCCATTTGAAGCTGCAGCAGCTTTTGGTCAGCTGATCTTTCTGTGAGACGTTCAGGAGAAACAAACATTTGTAAATCAACTGTTGGACTCTGACACATTTGACAGCTTCTTATTTTTCCTTGTAACATTTGGTAGAAACACTTCATGAGCTCTGCACTGACAGGACACTCCACCTCCTGGCACTTTTTTATATCTTTGTTTCTTCATCATGTCCAGAGAATTTCATCTTTATTACAATCACTGTGTCTGGAGATCATTAGAAGAAACAATACTTTTCAATCAGAGGGTTAAAAACCAAAAAGTCCTTCTTTTACCGTAGAAAGAAAACAGACATTATCCTCACATTTTGAAATTTCCAACGTTCCTTGAATCGATCATCATTTCCAAAAATTTCGGTTATAAAAACTGACAAAAACTTTGCACTCTGAACCTGAACCTTTTCTTTAAAAGGTCAGCAAACATACAGTTCATCATAGAACGAAACTGTAAAAACAGGCATTATTGTCAAAATATGAACTATCTGACAGTCCATGAACAGATCATCATTTATAAAAAGTGACCAAAACTTGTGTTAAAATGTTGCTATTTGTGTCAGAATCTCTTTATTCTACATGTGTCATTTAAAATAAAGCGTTTGCACTAACCAGGTCCTGTTAAAAACATTAAATTCTGCTCCTCAGAGACACTGTGAAGACATGATTGATTCTGCTGAGACCAACGGTCACGTGACAAATATTCACTGAAAATCATATATACACAGAGCAGAGAGGAGAGGACAGGAGAGGCTGGAAACGTGAAAATACTTAAATATGTGGAGAAAACTGAATTTGGACATTTTGTTTCTTATTGTGCCTTTTTGGTATTTTGTGTTCTTTTTGGTAATTTTACTTTTTTTTTTGGGTAACTTTGTGCCTTTTTTGGTCATTTTACGTAATTGTTTGGTAATTTTGTGTCTTTTTCTGTAATTTTGCGTCATTCTTTTCCTGATTTCTGTCATTCTAACTGTGTTATTCTGCACAAAGACATGTTTGAGTTGTTCTGAATGTGCTGATTCCACAAAGCTGCAGGTCTTATAGATTATATAGATTTAGTTTGCATGAATACAGCAGATATGTTAGATAATAAGTGTTTTTGCTGTGTCTGAAACAATGAGTGTTGGACTCACTGGGGATCAGAAACACTGACAGTCAGCTTCAATGTGGAAAATAATCTTTTTATTATTGTCTGAGGATGAAAAGGATTCTGCAGATTCTCTTGGCGCCTGTTTTTTAAGGCGATTTCTAAGCGACGTGATAAAATAGTGTATGGATTATGTTCCCATGGATTTGATGAAAGGAAGTCTTTATTAACCAGATGCCTCGAGGGCTTGCTGGTCACTCTGCTGTTGCATCATTGTGAGCAGCTGGCACCAAATGGCCCCTGTGTGTGTGTGTGTGTGTGTGTGTGTGTGTGTGTGTGTGTTTATGACACGTTGCCAGATTCCAGGAAACAGGAAACTGGCTGGCGGGAAAATTACAGCAGCGGGGGGTCCAGTCTTTTGTCAAAACATAATCCAGTGGACATTCTTAACACACTCCACAGCCTCCACCCCCAGCCTCACACACACACACACACACACACACACACACACACACACACTCTTTCTTTCTTCAGACATTCTTCCAGGAAGCAGGCAGCTTCCCTCCTCTGGACTGAAGTGAAGAGGAGAAGTCAGGGGATTCCTTGTTGGTGGAGAGAGAGAGGGATGAAATGGTTCTCTGTGTGTGTGTGTGTGTGTGTGTGTGTGTGTGTGTGTGTGTGCGCAGAGTGGGGGTTGAGTCCAGTTGGTCATTTGAAAGGCTTTGAGGAGCCATACGGCGGCTGGAGGATCAGAGAGAGAGAAAGGAGCTGATGAGCAGAAAGAGGAACACTTCAGAGGAGAGTCCTGAACGTCAGAGTGTTTTACAATAAAATATCCATATAAAATATGTGTAGAAATGTCACAAACTACAACAAAAATGTTACTTGGTATCCCCAAACACTAAGGTTTTCTAATAAAGGATTACAAACTATAATTGTTCTGCTCATTTATTCTGTAATTTTCTGAGACAGAGCAGAAATCCTCCTCAGTTGCTCTTGTTGAGGTTTTTAGGGACTTGTGATGGTGTGTCTGCACCAAACGGAAAGCTACGGTGGCCCTGAGAGCTCACAGCACTGCAGCTACAGAAAACACATGCAAATATACAAAACACAAGCAAATTGAGAAAACATCTTTATCAAGTTGACAACACAAGTGCAGCATTTAGAAAACTCGCTTCAAAGACCACAACACAACACGATCAGAAAAGGCACTGCAAATAGACCAGAACACAACAGAAGTGCTTCCAGAAGACACTTAAAAGAGATGCACACACGCTTGTGATATTATCACGTTATTTCAAGATAATGATAATTTCAATGTTACAATGATCATGGCGTGGTAACGTTAGCGGCCGATCGACAGCATGCTAGCATTAATGGGCTAGCAAGACCAAGACCAACTCGGTGCCGTTGAAAGAGACCAACTGAAACGTTTATCATTCATTTATTTGATTTGCTTGAATGCAATGTGATTGATACGGGCTAGTGGGCCAACGGTAGCAGGGTAACGCTATATATCACGTTATAACATGAAAATATCATTATCATGAAATAACACAATTTCACCTTACAACATTATAACGTTATAACGTGAAATGATTATTAATTAAATAATTATCTCACACAAAGTCCATGCACACAAATACATCATTAGCATTGTTCATGTATTCAACTCAAGTGAGAAGTTGGTGATTATCGAAAAAACAACGGCAAATCTACATATTGCCACTGCACGAGATCAGTGACCTGCACCATGGCAGAAGGGTCCCTCAACACACGCTCCTTCTAAACTCCAATGTTGATCATTTTTATTCAGAGCTATTAGAGCAGCCAGTGCGTAATGCTGCCAAAACTTAACTTGTTGTCCCAATTAAACATCACATATGGGATCAAATATGCACCACACCTGACTTATTCTGAAAGGATTTCCAAATCACGTTTTTTCTCCGGGGAGAGGGATCTGTGCATCATGGATCCTATGCACCTGCAGCGTTAACATCTCCATGTTAAACCAAAGGGGAAACAATCGGCGATCGGGACTTTGACACAGTGATAAAAGGCAGGTTATCTGTGAAACATGTATGCGCTCCATAATCAGAATCACAAGTACTTTATTGATCCCCGGCGGTAAATTCGGTATATATGTATATAAAAATAGTTGAAATAGCAAAATATATAGACTTAAGAAAACATACAATCTTTAAAAACACACAGACTTCAACATATTATCATTGCACAAGTAACTAGCAGTAGGCAGATGAAATCTAAAATATGATGATAGATCAACAATGAAATAATCTGTCCCCTCATATTTAGAACGGGTTATTGATGGTGGAAAACAGCATTTTTTCTTCATTGTCCGAAACTGTAAATACAATGCCAGTTGTGTGTAGTATGAGTTTAGATATGAAACACGTTTTAAATAGAGCATAAAAGACAGTAGTTTCTGCCAAACAAAAGTTTGCGGTGCCACCGCACATTCTCACGGCAAGTTCACTTTTCATACATGTGGCGTGTGCGGGAAAAACAGCGTATGCAATGTTTTTGTGCGTACGCAGCGTTGATACATGAGGCCCCAGGAGTTTATTGGTCCGCTACTCTGCTGACAGCATCACTGATTTCCTTCCTATTCAATTTTTATGCTGCCAAACAAAACTAGTTTGTTGTGTTGCAGCTGTTGGATGTCAGCATTTCACTTTCTGCCTCTGAGAGATTCCTCTTCTTTTGGAATTAAAACTGACTTTAAAACATTTTTCACCTCCTGGCTGCAACCAGAAAACAGTGAAAAATGTAATTCTGTCTTCCAAATGTAAAATATTCACCAAACTTGTTTGAGTTTATAAGTACTTTTATTTCATAAACCTCCGTCGCTGTGTATTTCTGTCAAATGTGTATTGCTGTCAAATGTGTATTTTGCTCCTGTTGTTTTTTGTAACGGTGCACTTTGCTAATAAAGCTGACTTAAAAAATAGAAAAGGAAAAAAATGCTCTTTTGGCTGTAAACTCTCAAGGTGAGCCATCTGAAACGGGTATTTATTATATATATATATATATATATATATATATATATATATATATATATATATATATATAATAGTTTGGAAACACCTTCTCATTCAATGCGTTTCCTTTATTTTCATGACTATTTACATTGTAGATTCATCAAAACTATTAATGAACACATGTGAAATCATGTACTGAACAAAAAAGTGTTAAATAACTGAGAACATGTCTTATATTCTAGTAAGCAAAGGGTGGTTACTTTGAGGAATCTAAAATACAAGACATGTTTTCAGTTATTTCACACTTTTTTGTGTTCATTCATAGTTTTGATGCCTTCAGTGAGAATCTACAATAAAAATAGTCATGAAAATAAAGGAAACGCATTGAATGAGAAGGTGTGTCCAAACTTTTGGCCTGTACTATGTATATGTATATATATATATATATATATAAGGGTGAAATGGTGTCAGCAGAGAGAGGAAGCTGTCATGCAGGATGGAACGCGGCCAAACACAGAGTGAAATATCCTCCAGCAGCTTGTTGTTGGTGAACCTCGTCAGGTGATTTATCCGCTCTGTAACAGTAGGGTTACATTCATCTCTCAGCCTTCAGTCCTCAACCGGAGTGACCATCAATCTCTAGAACTTTTCACTTTAATCAGCCATTTGAAACTCCTATCAGGGCTGGAAATGTTTCCTGGCACTTTAGAAAAAGAGCCATAAATCAGCGTCTGAGGAGCCGGTGGAGCTGCTGAGAGGACTGGAGGTGCTGATGGTTTTATTCTGAGTCAGTAAGCAGGTCAGGGTTTGAGAAGCACTCGTTGTTCCTCGTCTGTTGGTTGATGAGCATCAGACGTGTCACGGCCAGGTGGGAGCGGCTTCCCTTTGTCTATTTTTCCCTCCAATTCTGAGCCACACCTGTCTCTCACCTGGCAATCACCTGGCTCACTGTTAGAAGCCTGGTCGGACTGTGAATCTACACTCTACACTCAATCTACTGTCTCTGCTCCTGGGTTCTGTGCATTAACAAGACGTGACAAGATGATATAAAACTCAAAATTTAGGTTTACAGCAACAAGTTTCCCAGAATATGATTATAGGAATTACAGGAATTTATTCAATTCAATTCAACTTTATTTATAGAGCGCATTTCATGCACAAGGCAGACTCAATGTGCTTCACAATGTATATACATAATTACAATTAAAAAAACAAAACAAAACAACAGAAAACAAACAGACAAAAACAAACAAACAATTAGAAAAAATCAGTTACAAATTAATTGAAGAGTGCAGGTAGACAAGCTATGCCATATTCACCACATACACACTTACTTACTCGTACATGTGCCCCCACTCCCACAACCACACGCACACACTTCAACCGAATGCTGTCGGAAAAAGATAGGTTTTTAATCTGTTTTTAAAAATGGCTACTGATGTGGCATGTTTAACTGTGTCAGGCAGGGTGTTCCACTTTCGCGGGGCATAAACACTAAAAGCTGCTTCTCCTTCTTTGGATCTGGTGTGAGGGATGAGTAAGTTGCCGCTGCCTGTTGACCGAAGTGTTCTTGCTGGGGTGTAAGTGATGAGCATATCTGTGATGTACTGAGGTGCAAGGCCTTGTAGTGCTTTTTTATTCCTTACACTAAATTTTTCAGAGAAAATGATATCAAACATTAATTTAATACACCTCAAACTATTGTCTAAGTCTGAGTGGATCCTCATCACTTGGACGTCAGAGTGGTCCACTTGTGACTAGATCACCCAAGATTCTCATTAATACCAGTTCTGAACAGTGAACAGGGCTGAAGCAGACTGCGGCTCACCAATCTGCTACAAATAACACAACTTTTTGTAACACAACTTTCAAATTACATTCAATACAGGCGCCAAAATCCAGTCTAGCAGCATCAGGACATGGTAAACTAAAAAATGTTGCAAATTGCATATCACCGTAGTAGACACTTTTAATTACTGTAAAATCAGGAACAGTGCTAAACTTTTTGCTAGTATTTACATTTAACACATTTAGTACAATAGAAAACTCACTCACTAATTTTTATGGTGAAGTTCTGGCAACCACAGCTAACAGTATTTTACTATTTTATCAATTAAATAGTTTTTTCTTCAAGTGTAACTGGGGATTTCCACCGGACGCGTTACTGCAGCAGCACGTCCCCACAGCGTTTTTGCTGCGTCTTGTCAATTCACACCGGACGCGTTACTGCAGCAGCACGTCAGTTTAGCGAGCCGGCCGTATACACGCGAGATAACGAGATCACGCGATAATCCTGACCATACGGGAGACCGCAAGCTCCCGTGATAAACTTTAAACTCTATTTATACAGTCTATGGATAAACTGTGTGTATAAAGTAAACAACAACAACAAAAACCAACTTACTTTGCTTCTCTGAGGTGAAAGATATGTTGATCTGACCATCTATCCTTATAAAAACAATATATTATGTCATAAATGATTGTATGATGTTCCACTTCAACAATTAGTCTCTTGTCTTCCGTGTCGCCGATCCTCTGAGACCCTTTGATTGATTGATTGCCGATCTGGTGCCCCGGTCATAACATAACGTTGATGTGAAGTAGTTTTAGGCTGCATGAACTGCGTATTGTGTTTTATTTTGAAAGGGGCGGAAGTGTTTTACGCTGAATCTGAGTCGGACTTCCTTTCTGGTGCGATCTGCTCTGTTGAGATTCACGCGAGTTGGCAGCGTCTCGCGGAGAAATAGAAGTCCTACCTAATGCTCGCGTAGAGACGATGACGCGACGCTGCAGTAACGTTACGCTACGCGCCCGGTGGAAATGCTCTCATTGATTAGAGTGTTACCTATTTGCAACGTCATACGCGACGCTGACGTTACGCTGCAGTAACGTGCCCGGTGGAAATCAGGCTTAAGGTTCAATTTGGCACAAATTCAACAGAATTTCACACTTCTCCAAGGTTAGGGTCAATCAGTTCCTGGTTAGGCTCTAAAAGATAGTTTAAAGAGGAAATAAATGATGTAAATGCTGGAAATGAAGTAGTTAGGAGGACGACGTGACTACTGTAAGTGACATACTTCAGTAAAAACCTGATGCAGGAAGTTAAGAGATGTTTGAATCACATGCTGCACTTTAGTAAAACATGGACACCAACGCTGCTCTGCTGCTCTCTTTTGTTGGTCTTTTTTCATTTAACTTGGACATTTTTACATCTCTTTTGGTCATTTTACGTCTTTTCTTTGTCATTTTATGTCTTTTTGGTCATTTTGTGTCTTTTTTGGTCAGTTTACATCATATTTTGGTAATTTTACTTTTATTTGTTTTGTTCAATTTACGTCTCTTTTTGGTCATTTTACGTCTTTTTTTGGTCGTTTCGTGTGTTTTTAAAAGGACGACGTGACGACTCGAAAAATGTGATGCAGGAAGTTAAGTGAAGTTTTAATCACATGATTTACTTTGGTTTTCGTGGGCTTGTTAACATTATTTCCAGCGGGTGGTAGAGAAGGTGGCTGCCTGCTGACCCTGCCTCTCCCTGGCAGAAGCTCTCTCTCTCTGTCCCTCGTTCCGTCTCTGTAAGGTTCCTACCAACAAGGAGGCGGAATAAAGGTGCAATGTTCCCGCCTGGAACGGGTCGTGTTAAAGGACTAACAGATGAGGAGGAGGTGGTGGACATCTCATCGCTGATGACTCTCATTTCCATCAATGAAGGCAGGAAAGTGTCAGCAGAGCACCGGCACAACAAACGAGCCCAGCAGGCTCCAGCCCCAGACCGCTGCTCCGCTAACAGGCCACTCAACCTCCATTCACAGCCACCCAGAGATGGAAATGACCTGAAAGAGCCACCGTCCATGACAAAGGGCAGGCTGGGGGAGATGACTATGAATATTAAAATCATGAGTTGTTTTTGGTGAGGAAGTAATCTTATCTTTCTCATCATGTGGAACTACAACATAAAGAGGAAGCTCTCACAGAAATACCAACTGACAACAAACAGACTCAGCTCACAGTTATGTGGACTACTCAACAACTACCTTAACCAGAACTATCAGCATGATATGGAGATTTGAAGCTTCTTGCTACTCAAATTTACAAGCAAACTTTTTGTTTGTAAATGTAAATGTCTTGTCTTTAGTTATTTAAGTTATTTCAGGTGTCCACAGTTCCAGAAGTCAAAGCCCCAAAAGACAGTTGGGTTGCATCATGAAACTGCAGGTTAACTTGTTTCGACACTTTGTTCCATCGCTACTGACCCTCTACTGCGACCGGCTTTCTTGGATGTTTTTGATCCAGGGTCATACGGCAGCGGCGAAAATAGAATTCCAATCGCTTTATATGGGTATCTTAATGGGAGTTGGAGAACTCAGACATTACGCGGACTAACATGTTTACATGCTCTTCAGTTGTCCAGTTATAGTCAGATTAAGGCGATAATTTGTTTTTTTCAAGCGTCATGTAAACGTTCTGAGTGTGGACAGTTTCAATGAGTCTGAGCAGATGTTTGGTCTGATTAAGGTTTAACAGCGTCTAAAAGATGCAGCTTTGTGCAAACTCAAACTATATTCTATAATATTATTATTATCCTGGTCATGTCAGTTCTATGATGTGTTCCAGTTGCAACAAAGTTAAGTGGTTTTCTGTCCAACTGACGAGCCTCATATGCAGCTCCAGAACCATCCGGTCACCACCAAATGTTTAGCTGTGCAGGGCTGCAGTGTGAAACAGTCTGACTGTGAGTGCAGCGCGGCGTCCTTGTCTCGGCCTCAGAGGACAGTTAGATCAGCTCGAGAGTGTTCAGGGACAAGGGGACATATGGAGGAGCTGCTGGACAATGGAGCTCTTGTCATGCTGGCCTCAACAAAGAGGCCAAGACAGGCTCAGACAGCATGCTGGGCCCTGTGTGTGTGTGTGTGTGTGTGTGTGTGTGTGTGTGTGTGTGACTGAGTTATACAGTAACCTATATTACACAATGTAAATAAGTTTCAGTAGCATCAATATTTGATGTTGACAAGTTTTTAGACCTCTACCTCATCAGTGTGGATTTTGAAAAACTGATGTATATATGTGTTGAAGATTAAAAAAATGTGGTGGATCTGTCATTGCTGCATGAAAACTTGTTGTTGTGTTATATGGAGAAAAAATATATTTTTTATGTTCAAGGAAAATGTTAAAAGGAAAGTCAAAGTCTTAATAGATGAAAAATGTTTGGATGTTTTTGTTAGTTCAAGAAAAACAAACTCTGAGCAACAAAAGACCTGATGTATCAAATATGATACAAATCAGAATTCATATATGCAAATTGATATTTAATTGTTTTATTAGTATTTGTCAGCAGGTTCAATATACACTCCAATTTAAAAAAAATAGAATTTTCTGCCAATTATTTCATGATTCAGGCTTTACAGGGATAAAACAAAAGGCTGGCTTCCTAAATTAAGTCAGCACACTGTGGAACATGGGAATAAATCTGCCTGGCTGCACTGTTCACATCGTGTGTTTGTGTTGTTGTCACAATGACCGACAGATATTACATCTCATGAAACCAGAAACATAAAATGAACAGCTCTGTCACTGTGTGTGTGATGCCGCTCCACCCTCGGCTCCACCCAAACAACACAAACCACCCAAACAGTGACGAAGCATGTGACATGATGTACAAATTTCACATGATGAGAGGATTTATCTGAGTGTATTTTAACATGTTTTTACTCTCAGCTGAAACTAATGAAAAACTTTTGTTTCCTACAGTTTTGCACAAGGAATTAAAAATAACTTTTGTGTTTGAGTCTGCATATGAGGAGTAATGCACCTCTGCTTTGGCTTTTCAGTGCAAGCAAACATTTATTTAGTTATGTCATCAAATAACTAATCAGTTACTCATACACATGCGTCAGGGTTCTTCTTTTTTGGCCACAAAAGGAACAGGGAAATACAGCAGTGGTGGAAGAAGTAGACAGATCCTTTACTTAGGTAAAAGTACTAATACCGGGGCGTCCCGGTGGCTCACACTGGTAGAGCGTGTACGAATCTTGTTCGAATCCGGCCTGAGGTCCCTTTGCCGCATGTCCTCCCCTCTGTCTCCCCTTTCTATCTATCACTTTCAATAAAGCATGAAAAATGCCCAAAAAAATAATCTTTAAAAAAAAAAAGTACCAATACCACACTGTGAAATTACTCCACTACAAGTAAAAGTCCTGCATTCAAAACTTACTGAGGTAAAAGTACAAAAGTATCAGCATCAAAATGTACTTCAAGTATCAAAAGTAAAAGTACTCGTTATGCAGAATGGACGCACTCTGATTGTTTTATATATTTTAAATATATTATTAGATTACTCGTATTGATGCATTTATGGAAGCAGGGTTTTACTGTTGTCCTGGTAGGGCTCATTTTAACTTCTTAGTATGCTTTCATGTGGTTTAATTTATAAACATAAACAGTCACTTTCAATGTGTCATGGTTTTATGTTAAATTTTGACCCGAATGTAATGGGTCGAATGAATTGAATGTAAATGTAATATAACTTAAGTTCTCAACTAAATGTAGTGGAGTAAAAAGTACAATATCTGCCTCTAAAGTGTAGTTGATAATAAAGTTACAAATATGGAAGTTATTATGTCATTATGGATCATGAGGCTCTGCAGTGACTATAGTCTCTCTTTGGGGTCATTTTTTTGCAACACAAAGTCAACTAACAAGTTATTTTTGTCACTATGTTACAGTGTTACATCACAAGTTACTCTTTGTGACTACTGGAAGTGACATAGTTCAGTAAAAACCTGATGCAGGAAGTTAAGAGATGTTTGAATCACATGCTGCACTTTGGTCAAACATGGACACCAACACTGCTCTTCTGGGAAACAGTTAATGTTTTATTCTGTGGTTTTGTTGGTCTTTTTTTCATTTAACTTGAACATTTTTACAACTCTTTTAGTAATTTTGTCATTTTACATATGTCTTTTTGGTCATTTCACATCTTTTTTTTGGGTCATTTTACCTCTTTTTTGGTAATTTAGCATCTTTTTTGGCCAGTTTACGTCCTTTTTATGGTAACTTCAGTTATTTTTATGGTCATTTTACTTCTTTTTTGATAATTTTATGTCTGTATTGGTCATTTTATGTTTTTTTTGGTAATTTTACATCTTTTTTTGGTAATTTTACATCTTTTTGTCATTTGATGTCAATTTTGGGTAATTTTACGTTTTTTTGTCATTTTATGGGCTTTTTTGGTCATTTACATCGTTTTGGTCATTTAAGTCTTTTTGGTTATTTTGCATTTTTTTTGTCATTTTGTGTCTTTTTTGGTCATTGGTCACACACACACACACACACACACACACACACACACCACAGCCACAGACAGTTTTACTGGTTATGTAAGAGCAGATTCAGTTGCTGTGTCACTCAACCACACCACAACACACACACACACACACACACACACAGAGAAAGAGAGAGAGGTAACTGATTTGTTTCCATGAGGAACAGTGGGAGAACACACAGTGAAGGAGTGATGGACGTGTGGTGTTTGTGTGTGTGTGTGTGTGTGTGTGTGTGTGCGCGCGCGTGCGTGTGTGTGTGTATGTGTGTGTGTGTGTGTGTGTCGTATGTAGGGAAGTAAAAAATAAAAGAAACAAAAAAGGAAAGAAAGAAAAGAGAGAGACATAACGACAGAGGGTCTGTTACCAAACCAGCCGACCACACAGGGAGGAAACCACACGCTGTTACAGTTATTTAACCCTGAACACACACACACACACACACACACCACCACTAACCGATCAGTGAGGCGTTGTGATAAGAAAAGTCTGTTGTGTGTTTTACAGTTTGTCTTGAACTGTTGCTCAGGTCACATGTTCACGTCGGCTCATTAACTTATATCTGCATCAGATACATTTTTCGAAATGTTTTCTTAAATGTTGTAAACATGTCAAAAACAGCGCTGTGATAACTATTATTAACATAATCATCAGTGAGTCTTGAGCTGCTGAGATATAAATGAATGACATCATGATTTCATGACTGAGAAGTCGTCTTACAGAATGCAAAGTGAGTGATTTCAGACATAGTCAGTGTGTTTACATTCACATTTTAATTGGCCCCCTTTCTGTTAACCTATTACGTCATAATAAACAAGTGGAGAAAGGCAGGAAACCGGCATTTTGGAACAACAAGATGTATGGTGATTTTCAGGGGCAGACAGGAACGCTGGATGCTGTTGGAGGGCTACAACAGAGCCTGTCTTCAGTTTGACACTTTGTGCCGTCGCTACTGACCCTCTACTGCAACCGGCTTTCTTGGATGTTTTTGATCCAGGGTCATACGGCAGCGCGGGGGGTGGAGCATGCGTTGTCTTGTCATTTTTGCTGGCGAAAGTAGAATTCCAATCGCTTTATATGGGTATCTTAATGGGAATTGGAGAACTCAGACATTAGTCGGACTAACCTGTTTACATGCACTTCAGTTGTCCAGTTATAGTCAGATTAAGGCAATAATTTGTTTTTTTCAAGCGTCATGTAAACGTTCTGAGTGTGGACAGTTTCAATGAGTCTGAGCCTCAGCAAGCAATACACTGTGAGCTCTCTGGAGAGGAGAGGGCAGTCATTGACAAAAAACAGAATCAGAATCAGCTTTATAGGCCAATAATGTGTGCAAGATGCAAGGAGTCTGATTCCAGTTTTACTCAGGCACTTAAATAGAAAAAAGACAAACAGTTAAACACAGAATAAACTGAGAATGTTAAAGAACAAGTGCACAAATAACAGTGTACATATATGCAGTGGTGCAGAAAGTATTCAGATCCCTTACTGCAGTAAAAGTACCAAAGTATAAAAATGTACTTAAAGTATCAGAAGTAAAAGTACCCTTTTTGCAGAATGGACACACTCAGATTTTTTTTATATATTCCAAATTTATTATTAGATTATTGTTATTGATGCATTTATGTAAGCAGTGTTTTCATTTTCTCAAGACAGGGCTCATTATAACTACTTAATATACTGTTATGAGTTTAAATTAAAAAAATAAGGTAAATCTTTTTTAATGTATCATGTTTTTTATTTTAACTCTCAACCTGAAAAGTAACTAAAAATGTCAGCTAAATATAGTGGAGTAAAAAGTACAATATTTGCTTCAAAATGTAGTGGAGTAAAAGTATAAAGCTACATTACATGAAAGTACCTCAGTACAGTACCTAGTTACATTACACTACTGCATATATACATAATGTTTTCTAACATTAACAGCATTCAGCACTCAAGAAAAACAACATTTTCTTGTGATTTTATCACTTGGCACACTGACACTACCCGACCTCCTCATTATCATCATCAGCTGACAGAACGGCTGCTTCACTGTCACAACAAACAAACAAGGTGAGAAGACTGAACACATTAATAGCAGGTCCTGTTCAGCGTCCAACACAGCACATTCACAGTCCTCCATAAATAATATCAGTCATGTGTTCAGTCGTCTCCAGGTGGACTCTGAGGAGGAGTCAGTGCTTATCTAAAGGTGCTGAGGCCTCTGTGAGACTGTCAGTGTGACACCAGGTCCGATTTCCACAGTATCCTGCAGGTTCTGCAGAACATCCTCCAGCTCAACAGGATGAACTGCAACTTTAAGAGGAAGCACTCACAGGAGAACCAACTCACAATACAACGACAACAAACAGACCCCAGTCAGAGTTCTGTGGACTACATTAGCAGATTTCTGCTCACACCCAACACACTGGATATCCTGAAACCAGAACTGTCTGCATGGGTAGACACCACTTTCCAACTGCTGCAAAACTGTCTGAATTGCCAGAGTTTTGTTCAGATTCACGATCGTTTGCGGCGTCTTGTCAAGTCATTTCAGGTGTCCACAGTTCCACAAGTCAAAGCCCCAAAAGACAGTTTGGTTGCATCATGAAACTGCAGTTTAACTAAAAGATGAAGCTTTGTGCAAACTCAAACGAATGTTCTCTGTTCAGCTCTGCTGCTCTGATTTCCGCGGGTTCTCCAGAACATCCTGCAGCTCAGTATGACGGACCGTCTCCAGTCTGCTGCTCCTGGAAACTCACAGAGTCAACACAAACACAAACACAGTTTCTCATTCTGATCTTTACTCGTTCGTCTTTTTCAAACGTGGTGGAGACATAAAGCTCTGTCTGTTCTCGATACTCTAACAGGACACGTCTTAAAGTTGGTATCACTGTTTGTGGAACAGATACATGAACCTCTCTGTGTCTGTCCTCCTGCTCACTGAGGACCTCCTCCCTGTCCTCCATTAGCATGTTAACACAACTAGAAGCTTTGAAAGGATTAAAACATCACGCTGACCCACAGGCCATGACTCGTCCTGATCTCTGAGAGTGTGAAATATAAACTTTAGTTTACATACAGCAGAGTCACACCTTCACTTATTCTCAGTTATTGTCTCCTGCTGACTTGTGCAATAGGTAGTGGTATATTTAGCTATTTCTACCATTTATATTTATATGTAAATGTCTTTATTCTTGTAGAATAACTGGAGCGAAGCTGAATTTCCCTCCAGGGATTAAAAAGTATTTATGATTCTGATGCATTAAATCACAGACACATTGTCAATATTGTTTTACTTTATCAGTCATTTCACTTTTCCAGGTAACCTGCATTTATAATATTTCAACCAGTGACATCATTGTTGTGCCCCCAAGGCCTCTGTGGCTCCTTTCACAGACCTCTGGGTGTGGTTCACCCCGGACACATCGTCACTGTGAAACATTCACACCTGCAGGCTGCTGGGAGTTTCCAATCCACTGACAATATGTGGAAGACATGAAGAGTCCACACAGAAATAACTGATGGATTCTCACCCATTCCTCCATTGTTTCTGTGTTTGGTTTTTAAATTAAAAAGGACTGTTTGTTTTGATAGTTAGACAACCATCAGATGACTGGAAGCCCTGAGAGGCAGGTTGTTTTTATTCAATTTTTATTTATTTATTTATTGGAACAATATTTGGCCAATGTCAAATTTGGAACAACAATAAATTCTTCTTAATATTCTAGATTGGCTGTTATTAAAGCCCATGTTTTGGAATTCAACTTCATCAAGCAGAAACTGAAAAAAATAAATAAAAATTAGAGTAAGTTTCCTGCAGAAACATTGAATGCATCTAGTGAGTATTTGCAGTTTGTGACTCAGGAGAAAGTTAGCTGATGGTTTTGTCTCGTTATCAGCTCGTCAGACATCAAAACATAAGCAGCTGATGACTTGCGACCACTCGTACAAATACACAGATAAAAGTCCTGCCTTCAACTTTATACTCCATCAAAATGCAAACACTTAAAGTAGAAAAATAGAAGCTCCACTATACAGGACTGAAATTATTGATATTTTAATGTTTCAACATGTGGATTTCTTGTGAATAAACAGAATTGTATCAGTATCTAAAAGGTATGACCGCCAGGTTTGTTTGTGCTGAATATATTTTGTATTTTTTTTTTTTCAAGATTATTTTTTTGGCATTTTTGCTTTATAGAAAGTGATAGACAGAAAGGGGGAGACAGAGGGGAGGACACGCGGCAAAGGGACACCAGGCCGGACTCGAACCCGGGTCTGCCTCAACACGCGATCCACCAGCGTGAGCCACCGGGACGCCCCTATATTTTGTATTTTTTATCTGAACATGCAAAGTAACGGGAAAACAAATATACTTTAGTAAACGGTATTATATTTTCCTCTGTGCTATAATGGAGTAGAAGTATAAAATGTTTACTTTAAGTACAGTACTTGAGTTGTGTACTTACATATCCGTTCAGTCCCAGCTAGGCAAGAATATTTGGCTTTTTTACTTTTATTCTTTTATTTCCTTTTAACTTACTCTTACTCTGTTTTTAGATTGAGTTTGTATTACTATGTCATTGTTTTTGTTTATTACTATATTTGAGTATGATTTTGATTGTATTTTAATTATTAATTTAATTTATTTTAATAACTATACAGCACTTTGGTCAACTGAGGTTGTTTTTAAATGTGCTCTGTACATAAACTTTGACTTGACTTGACTTGACTTGACTTGACTTGACTTGACGTATACTGCAGTTAAAATACTTTTTCTCGTTCTTAAATATTGATGAGTTGTGATTTCATGAACAGTTGGAAATAGTGAATCCTCATGACAACTTTTTATTCAGTTTAAGTGGAGAAAACAGAAATTATCTAATTGAAATGATATTTCGGGCCTTTTTAATATCAGAAACAGTCATATAATGAAGTTCAGCTTCTGATGGTAAATGATGTGTTAAAGTCTGAGTCAGTTTGCAGGATTCTTCTCTAACCAGCAGCTGCATGAAGCTCAGTGTGGAATGAGAAATGATCTCTTTGTCAGATATATTTTTAAACACTTGAACCTGCATGCTGTGTGTGCACTAATGACGGTGCATGTGTTGGTATTTGCATCGATCCAAACAAAGTGAGAAAGAAGAAGAAGAATGCATCTTTAAGGATTGTTAATGAATGGGTAGAAAAGTAGCTTCATTGAGCCCCCCCCACCCCCCACCCCCACACCCCCTCCATTCCCTGTGCCCACCCTGCCCCCCAGCGCCCCAGCACAATGCAGGCCCCCATCCCCCCAACACACACACATTGACACACATTAGCACACACACACACACCCTGCCCTGCCCCCTGAGGAACACAGGCAGGGGGCGGGGGGTTTCCCAACTATTTAAGCAGATTCCAACAGATGGTCGAGGAACTTTCCTCTGAGGGTCACGTTGCTGCTCCTAACGGACCTGACTGCTTCTCCCTCCCTGAGAAACGTCCTTCAGCTACGGGGAACTGCAGTCTCTCTCCCCAGACCACCTGAACTACATTCAGAGGGCCAGACTGAAGCTGTGCGCACACCACGCCATCTGTCCTCCTCACTCTGGAAACTTTGTGTCCTCGCTGCAGGATCAGACGTCCAGCTCTTCACTCAGCAGCACGGAGGACTGAACCATGCCCTCTGACTTTCTGACACCTTTCCTGGAACTGGATGAAGAGTTCTTCAAGGTAAGAGACAATCTGAACACTTTATCTAGCAGCATAATGACTCTTTTATTACTGCATTCACACTATCTCTGCATGTGTCTGTATTTAATGTCTATGTATGTGTGTATTTAATGTTTATAATGTGTGAGTGGCCTCATTAATGCTGCACAATTTAATGTCAGTGTTTGGTGGAAACTGCAGTTTTTAGTTTTGTTAGAACAAGTTTTTTTTTTTATCCAAAAGTATTATATATGTCACAAAAAGTGTAAATCTGTTTAGCTTGGCTTTCATAAGTGTTTAATTTAGTGTATTTTATTAAAAAATGTTATATATATCTGTATCTATGAGTGAAAATGGAGAAGGAGTCCATACTGCAGATTGAACGTAGTAACTTGAGTAAATGTTGCTGCAGCTGCAGCTCTCGCTCCACTGCTCCAGGAATGCAGAAAGCTCACGTCTATTCTTCTCCTCCCTCCTTTTGTGTGACAGAATTTCCGTGGCCTGGAGGCGACAGATGGCTCGCAGCCGCAACAGCAACAGAGTCAGAGAGTCCTGGGCTTCCAGCGCCGCCACTCTCTGTGCCCCGTCACCCTCCCCAACTCCAAGTTCAACAGCAGCTCCGAGGGGACGGAGCCGACCGGCTGGGGGCTGAGCGCCGCCTCCACCCAGCAGTGGAGCCGGGACAGCCAGCTGCCCCGCTCCTCGCTCAGCCACATTCCCTTCAGAGTGGACCGCTCCATCAGCATGATCGAGGGCAACCTGGGCTTGGACGGCCGAGAGGACAAAACGTCCAGCCTGTCCCCCAAAGTGCTGCTTCCGCCGCCTGGCTTCTGCCTGAGTGCCACCTCTCTGTCCTCCATCACCTCCCCTTGCTCCCCCAGACCCCCGGCCCCCTCGCCGCACATCTCCACCCGGTACAAGACTGAACTCTGCCGCACCTTCGAGGAGAGCGGCACCTGCAAGTACGGCGCCAAGTGCCAGTTCGCCCACGGCATGGACGAGCTGCGCGGCCTCAGCCGGCACCCCAAGTACAAGACGGAGCCGTGCCGTACCTTTCACACCATCGGCTTCTGCCCATACGGCGCCCGCTGCCACTTCATACACAACGCTGAGGAGCTCCTCGCCGCCAACGGTGGCGCCCCCCCGCAGAAACCCAAGATGAGGCCTCCTCTGCTGCGCCACAGTCTGAGCTTCGCAGGCTTCTCCTCCTCTCCACAGACCTTCCAGCCTGTGGAGGAGTCCCAACCATCCTCCCTCTTCACCCGGGCCTCCTCCGTGTCCCCTCCTCCGTCCTCCACAGGCAGCCCAGAGCTCCTGTCCCCTCTTTTCCCTGAGCCCGGGACGCTGAAGCATTGTCCCTACCCCTTCTCCGGCATCACCGACCTGGCAGGGGACGGCGGGGACTCGTCTCTACGATTCTACGCTGTGACAGACTCCGTCAGCTCCGCCCGGTCCACGTTCCCCTCCAAAGGTCCAAACTTCCCGTACCACCACCTCCCCCAGCAGCTGCCCGTCCCCCAGAGTGGCCTCTCCGGCCTGCAGCGCTGCTCCTCAGCTGACTCCCTCTCTGAGGAGGGCTACACCTCCTCCTGCTCCCTCAGCTCTTCCTCCAGTGGCACAGAGTCCCCGAGCTTCGAGGGCCGGCGCCTGCCCATCTTCAGCCGGCTGTCAGTCACAGACGAGTAAAGACGGTTTTACTGTGGGGCCGACTTTAATCAGAGAGAGATGCTCTAATGGTTGAACTCTGTTTGACGAGACATTAAGAAGATAAAAGTCACGAGCGTTCTGACATTAGTCGTCGTTCTCCCTGAGTCGGCCAGTAAACGTACCTAACTTTGTGCATATTGCATTTCTCATCCAAGCAGCTGTAGCGCTGCTCAGTGTTCGTCCAGTTTTAGCTGACTCCTCTTTTGTTTGATTGTTATGATTTGATGCCATTGTTACTGCTGTATACTGTTGTATACCCATTTGTAGAGAATACTTGGAGGGTGCTTCACTTGTGTGAGAGCTTCCTGCTCCCTGGTTCAACATGTTCAGACTTATCCTGCTGTATGACTGCTGTGCTATCCATTGTTTTTTAGTATAGCGATGTTTTTCTTCTTGTTTTACTCATGCAAAGCGGCCTGCAGCACGTCTCCGCTAATATTCAGGCTCTCCAACTGTATGAAACATTAATAACTGTACGCTGACTGGGTCGTCAGTCAGTCGTCTGGCTGTGGACACTTGATTGTAAACTGCCTTAGCAACAAAATAGCACCAGTGTAGGCACCCACTGACTCTAGTTACCAAAGCTGTTGTTAGAGTTCCTTTAACTTCCTCTAGCCTCTAACCACCACAGCTACCATCCTCTAGACTTATTTATTGCTTTTTCTATAAGTTTGCTTGTGGGTTTTTTTATATAAAACCAGAGAAATTATGCTTTACTTATGCATTCATAATGGCCACCTGCTCTGTGTACGCTATCCAGTAGCTTTAAGGAGGCTCGAGGAGAGGAGAGGAGAGGAGAGGAGGAGGAAACATTTTGGCATTCTTTATGTATGTTGCCTTATTGAACAGAAATCAGGACTCTCTGAGAAGACGTTTTAATGTGATCACAGTGAGTTGGCTCTCCTCTCCACCGAGCCTCACACCTCTGCAGTAACAACTGATGTTTCTCATTGTTAAGTGCTGTTATCTGATACAAAGCAAGCAGTGGTGAAACACACACACTGTAAACTCCTTTATCCCCCCCCCCCCCCCCCCCCCCCCCTGTGGTGTAAACAGACAGGTGGAAGGTGACCTTTGTTTATAGCTGATTTATCTCAGAGTTGCCTCGATGACAATGTGTTTGTAGGTCGATCTGTAGCACGCTCGCTCACTCTCTGCCGGCAGGTGAAATCACGTGAGTTGTTATTGTTTGTTGTCGTAGTGATGCGGCTCGACCTGCCCGGGAGCCCACAGATGCTCCTCGCCGCTTCCTGTGAGCTCGGCCCGGCGACGAGACGTTTTTTTGTAACTCTTGTTAACTTAAAGTATTTTATTTATTTTGTTTTTCAAAGCGAAACCTATATTGTTGTGTTTGATGTTTTGTTGTTTTTACATAATTTAAGTGCATTTATTGTTCACATTCCATGGGTTATGTTGATATCCTAGCTCTTTATCTTAATATATTTGTCCCCTTTTATTTCAAAATAAAAGTCTTTGGAAAAAAAAATCAGTTTTGGGGCCTGTCTCGTATCTCATCACACAAATCTAAAAGATTTGATTAAACTGATATTTAGATATGTGACACTATTTGGATCATTTGAGATCTTGAGAAGCTTAGAAATAATAAAACACACTTTCAAGCAGTTTAATTTAAAACTTACATTCAGCTTTTTGTGAGGGTTTCTGTCTCTGGTCGTGTCCTGCTGAAGCTTTACAGTCACTCTCATCTTCACAAAACACTTTCCTCACCTCTTACATATTTTACTCAGTTTTCTTTGTAAGATCAGATCATGACTCGGAGTAAAATGATCAACTCAGATCGAGAAGGAGTGCAGCTAAAGGTGTTTAACAACCATAGTTATTATGTTTTTGTGTGTGGTTTGAATACATTTCTGTATAATTACATTTCCATTTTATTTTTCATTTGTCTTCTGGTTTGTATAACTTTTTATTCATGTTTGTGACATTACTGCAGAACCCATATGCTGGTAGCACTGGTTGTCCTGAAAAAAAAAAAGGGTATAGATATTACTTTCTTCTGCATCTAAGGGTTGAAGAAATACATGCATTTAACAACAAAAGAAAAACAGGAAAAAAATGGCTCAGATTCCAGAGGGTTAAAGGTTCTGCAGAGAGCAGAGGACTGAGGCCTAAACCTCTGGGAGAATATCTATAACATGAGGAGCAGCAGGGACAACAGAGGTTTCCCTGCTGAATTAAACTCCTGCACTTCTCAGTCTTTGGAGGTGCTCACTTTGCTTTTATATCTGCATTAAATGGCCTTGAAATTGTGTTTCCAGGGTATGATGTGAGCCAGATTCCTTCAGAGTGCTGCAAAGCTTCAGAGATGTTTGTGCAGAAGCATTAATGTTCATTTTGGCCAAGTGTTCCCACGAGCATCACTTTAAAATTCTGCAGCGCAGCTCACAGGCCCTTTATGATCATCGTCTGTGTCTCAGTGACACACAAAAGGAACAAAGATTAACTCTTTCTCTCCTGGCCCGGCCCTCCCCTTCGAGGCCGTGTTTATGTGTGTTGTGTGGGAAGAGGAGTGAGTTTTGTTGCAACTCGTCTGAACGGACCAATTTAGAGTGAGTGACACTGAGGAGAATGTTTGGGCAACAGATGCTCGAACAAAGACTCTGCAGCACACAATGGGCCACAGAGATACTTGTGACTGATTTCATCTATTCACACAAAGTGGAGCAGAAGTTGACGTCCTCCCCTCTGTGTGTGTGTGTGTGTGTGTGTGTGTGTGTGATTTAATACATTGCTGCGCAGTTAAATCTGTAACAATCAGGTCTTTAATCTGCAAAGTAACTACAGCTGCCAGAAGAACACAGAAGGGTTGGATCGTAACATTTACATGACGATTAATGTTTTTTGGGAAACTTTGGCTGACTTTTACTCAACTATATTGGAGTCCAAATTACTTTAGAGCATCATTCTGAAGTCAGCTGATTCATTTTATGTCCTTTTTTTCTGTGTGTAGATGAGACAAATCCCAGATAAATGATTTAAGATAAGCTCCAACATCACAGTTCTTTAATCTTTCAGGTGAAAGTGCAATAAAACCAACCAGAGTCAGAAGCCAAACTTCAACGCACCAGTTCAACAAAGATATTATACATGTAGAAAGAGATATTTCCATCAGCACAGTGTATGAGCACGGCAACCTAGTGGAGTGGTTATTTTACTGTGTCAAACCAGCCCCTCTGCAAACATTTAATAAGATGGTCGTCCTTATTGTATTTACAGACAGTTTTATATTCATTGTAGGATAATCTTTTAGCTTTATATGCTAGAAGATTTGTGTTTTACTCACTTATCTCCATTAACATTTGCTGTATTATTTCTGTAATTGTATTGGAGTTGACTAGTTTCTTTACTTTGACTTGAAGTTATTCTGCCAGTGGAGGAATATAATGAAGTAAAAATACTAAATAAAACAACCAAATCCACGTCATTAATATTTAATGTTCCTGTTAAAAGTGTGAGCTCAGCTTAGAAACACAATCATGGCAATCTCTTATATGAACGTCTAGTTCTTTGTGTTTCAATCAAAAGTAATATATATGAGAAAAACATGTTGAATATGAGAACAGAAAAGTTTTTCTAAACATTATCATGTATGTGTGTGAACTTCCAGAGCACAGGGAGGAGAGGCCCTGTGTGTGTGTGTGTGTGTGTGTGTGTGTGTGTGTGTGTGTGTGTGTGTGTGTGTGTGTGTGTGTGTGTGTGTGTGTGTGTGTGGCATTCAGCTGTGGGCAGGCTGAGGAGGATTTCCCTCTGGTGAATGAATAACAGCAGAGTGAAGCAGGAGCAGACTCCCACAACCCCCACGGCTACTTACCATTCAATACCCACGGTGGTGGTGGTGTGTGTGTGTGTGTGTGTGTGTGTGTGTGTGTGTGTGTGTGTGTGTGTGTGTGTGAGTAAGACCTTAAAAAGGCCAAGGGCCATCCCTGTGCAGCACCTCGACCCCTCCCTCCCCTCCTGGCCATGCAGGCCTTTTGTGTGTCCCTGCTTTCCCTTTTCAGAGGAACATCTGTATGCTAATGCTGCTCAATGGGAATGGACTCGAATCGTCCTGGGAGAGAGGGTGAGGGGTGGCTTCCCTGTGTGTGTATGTGTGTGTGTGGGGATGACTGGTGAATGAAGTGATTTGGAAGAATTCAGCAGCAGGAAGGGTTTGTGCCGGGCTTAAAGAGAAAGAGGCTCGGAGAGAAAAAGAATTATTGATTAACGGGAAGCTCAGGAGGGGACGGATAGGAGAGGAGTTGTGTGAATAAGTGTGTGTGTGTGTGTGTGTGTGTGTGTCGGTGTCGGTGTGTGTGTGTGTGTGTGTGCGTGTGTGAGGGAGAGAGTGTGTGTTTCATCAAATACTCCACAAATAAAACAGTGTGTTGAAGTTGAAATCAGTGTGTTTCCTTTCCAGGGTGAAGCCACAATATTAACAGTGCAGATGTGACTTTAAAGGAAACACTTTAACCAAATTATGCTGTCATATATAAAATATATATAAATCTATAAGTCCTGCAGCTCTATGGAATCATCACAATCATAGCGAGAAGTAGAAACAACTTAAACATTTCTTTGTGCAGAAAAATAATGGTATAAATCATTAAAAAAAAAAGTTGAATTTCTCTGATAGATTATGTTTTAGAAATTGAAATAAAATAGAATCTATATACACAACAATTTTCCAGCAAGTGTCAGAAATGGTTCAAAGTGTAGAATATATGGCGTAAACATTTTCCAGCCTCTCCTGTCCACTCCCCTCTGCTCTGTGTAAACAGATTTGTTGAGTTTTAATTAGTGTGGCCACTAGAGGGCGCCATAAACAACACACGTTAACATAGCAGCCTGTTGAAATGATAATTACCAGCCAGCAGGTGGAGCCGGCTCCTCCTCATCCCTATTTCTGGGATAATAAACGCTGTTAAAAGTTGATAAACGCTTAGAGGTCTGACACGAGCAGCATCACCAAACATAAGTCAAACTTCAAACACAATATCGGGAAATGAACAACGCCACTCCTGTTTGGACCCTCATCGTTTCACCACTTTAACGTAGACAAGTCATTCACAGTTTAAACTCGTCAGCAGATGTGGGATTTTATTGGGTTAAATGCAGTGGTGAAATGTAACTCAGTACATTTACTCAGGTACTGTACTTAAGTACAATTTTGTGGTACTTGTACTTTACTTGAGTATTTCCACATTTGTTACTTTATACTTCTTACTCCACTACATTTATCTGACAGCTTTAGTTACTTTGCAGGTGAAGATATAACATAAACATCAATTTAAAGTGAATATGCATGTTTATAAATTAAACCACATAAAAGTATATTAAATAGTTAAAATGAGCCCTACCAGGCCAACAGTAAAAACCCTGCCTACATACAGTAAATGCATCAATACAAATAATCCAATAATATATTTAAAATATATAAAACAATCTGAGTGGGTCCATTCTGAGAACTTTTACTTTTAATACTGTAAGTACATTTTGATGCTGATGCTTTTGTACTTGTACTTCAGTAATTTTTGAATGCAGGACTTTTACCATAGTGGAGTAAAATCACAGTGTGGTATTAGTCCTTTTACTGCAGTAAAGGATCTGAATACTTCTTCCACCACTGGTCAGATGGGAATTTGATGCTGTTTTTCAAACCGTTTTTAGGAGTTATTGTGCGAGTGTATGAGACAGCTGTTGTCATTTCTCATAAATAAATTCAGGTCAAAACGCTGGAAAATTCATGCTGGTCACAAACATCTGACTTTGGAATCAAACTCACTTACAGTTTTGGTTCTGTGAGACGAAAAGTAGCACAAAGTCCAAGAAAACTGTCTTGATGAAGTCCATGTTAAATGAAAGTATTGTAATCTTCTTAAAATCCAGATCAACCCATTCGACAGGAACTTTTCTTAATTTCAAAATAAAAGTCTTTGAAAAATCAGTTTTGGCCCTGTCTCATATCTCTTCACGCTTTTCTGTCACACAAAGTCTAAATGATTTGATTAAACTGATGTTTAGATATTTGATTATATTTGGGTCATTTGAGATCTCAAGTAAGTTAGAAATACATTTTAAAAAACACATTTACAAGCACTTGAATTTAAAACTGACATGCAGCTGGTTCTGAGGGTTTCTGTCTCTAGTCACTCTCATCTCCACAAATCACTTTCCTCACCTTTTACATTTCTACTCAGTTTTCTTTGCGAGATCAGACCATGACCAAACCGTTTTCAGGATTTATAGTGGGAGTGTGGGACAGCTGTTGTCACTTCTCATAGATAAATTTAGGTCAAAACGCTGGAAAATTCATGCTGGTAACAAACATCTGACTTTGGAATCAAACTAACTTACAGTTTTGGTTCTGTGAGACTAAAAGTAGTACAAAGTCCAAAAAAAACTGCCTTGTTGAAGTCTGTGTTAAATGAAACGAGACATCAGAGCCGTAACAGTTTTCTTATCTTCTTAAAATCCAGATCAACACATTCGACAAAACTTTTTCTTAATTTCTTCAATCATAAATAGAGGAAGAGTCTCATTAGATTTTTTCCTCTCAACCTTTCACCTGCCTTGTAGTTGTTGGAGGTTCTTTAGGAGTAAAATATCTCCATATGGTCCTGGTCTCCTTCCTGCTCCCCACAGGATGAACCCTTCACATTCAGTTCGAGCTCCACATGTTCAGGCTCCGGTAATAACAGTCAGTACGTTAACATGACACAAAAACTAATTATTGCCTTAATCTGACTATAACTAGACAACTAAAGTGCATGTAAACGTGTTAGTCCGACTAATGTTGGAGTTCTCCAACTCCGATTAAGACACCCAGATATTGCGATTGGAAATGGATTTTCGCCGACATGTATGACAGGACAACACATGCTCCACCCCACCACTCGTGCTGGCATAAGACCCTGGAACAAAAACGTCCAAGAAAGCCGGTCACATTAGCCGGTCGCAGTAGAGGGTCAGTAGCAATGGCACAAAGTGTCGAACCGAAGACAGACTCTGTTGCAGCCCTCCAACAGCATCCGGCGTTCTTGTCTGCCCCTCACAATCACCATCCATCTTGTTGTTCTCGAGGTTCTTGAGGTAAAATGCCAGTTTCCCGCCTTTGTTTATTATGACGTAATAGGTCAACAGAAAGGGGGCCGTATTAACCTGTTGAAACAACGCAGATCGCCACCTAATGTTGAGGAGGAAGACACGTTCCTGTCAGTTGTTTCATTTTCTCAGTTGCATGTAAGCTGGGACAAGGACAGAAGTCCTATAAGACGGCAAAATCGATTTTTAAGCATCTCAATTAAACTGTGCATGTAAACCCACTCAATGAAAATAGCCGACTGAAATTCAGTCAATGATTTATTTTTCTTTGTGTAAAAGACCAAAGAAGGAGAAGTTTAAAAGTTCGTTTGTCCTTTTCCAGCAGGAGAAACCTTCATTGTCATCGCTTTCTTCACTCGCACTTTAAAAATCCTGAAGAAGCCGTTCCGTATCTCTTTAGTCCGCATGCCGTAGATGACGGGGTTGACCGTGGCGGGGAAAAGGATGTACATGAGTCCCATGAAGGTGTTGGCATCTGTCGGTATGGAGATGTTGAGGTTGTGAGAGAGGAACGTGACGCTGCCCACCAGGTAGAAACACATCATGACCATCAGGTGAGTGCCGCAGGTGTGGAACGCCTTCCAGCGGTCCTCGCCGTCCGCCGCCCGCAGCACCACGCTCAAGATCTTCATGTAGGAGAAGAAGATGAGCGGGATGTCCACACCCACGAAGCAGATGATGACGGCCAGGCCTGCCGCGCTGTTCTTCTCCGTGCTGTCACATGCCAGGCTGACCAGCGCCATGTGGTCGCAGTAACCGTGCCGGATCGTGTTGGAGCCGCAGAACCACAGCGAGCCCGCCAAGCCGACCAGCGTGGCCATGATGGAGCAGCTGCGGACCAGAGTGAAGAGCAGCAGCTTCACAAACATGGAGGAGTTGACGATTTCGGCGTAGCGCAGCGGCCGGCAGATGGCCACATATCGGTCTAGCGCCATCGCCAGCAGCAGCGTCGACTCCAGCGAGGAGAGGAAGTGAGTGAAGAACATCTGAGTCAGGCAGCCGGCCAGCGAGATCTGGTCCCAGTCGAAGAGGAGGCCGAGCAGCATGTTGGGGATGATGGCGGTAACCACAAGGACATCCACCACGCAGAGCATGCAGACCAGCAGGAACATGGGGCTGTGCAAACTCTCCACTCTGCGGATCACGTACACCAGCACGCAGTTCCCCAGCAGCACCACCAGGTAGGAGACGGAGAACGGCAGCGCCAGCAGCCGCCGGTATTTCTGCAGCTCGGGGAAACCTCTGAACACGAAGCTGCTGTGGGAGAAGTTCCTGCCCGGCGACGCCTCCAACATGGCACCGGCTTCACCTGAGCAAAAAAAGTTTACTTCAGTTACACGTCTTCCTCTTTCCACCCAAAACTCTCAAACTAGCCCTGTGAGCCCTGGAGACCAAGGCTATAATGGTTTTGGATTTTTCATTAGTTTTACTTCTTACTCAACTACATTTATCTGCCAGCTTTAGTTACTTTACAGGTGAAGATTTAAGATAAAACACATCAATTTAATGTAAATATGTATGTTTAGAATTTAAACACCCAAAACTCTAAAACTAGCCCCGTGAGAGTCTGGAGACCAAATTTATAAGAGTTTTGGATTTTTCATTAATTTTAGTTTAAATTTCGTTGTGAATTTTTTTTTTTTCACATTCAGTTAGTTTTAATTCATTTTAAGAGTGAGTTTGCTAGTTTTAGTTAGGTTTTTATTAGTTTTGGTTTTTTGTAATGGGCTGTGTGTTGGGTGTGAGATCCAAAGAGGTCATAATACATTTTGTCTTTATTTCCTTTGGCTTATCTATCTCAGCCCCAATCAGGTTACTCATTCTTACAGCTCTGGGTGTTTTGAAATTTGGTTCGAGTATCGACATCCCAGTCTCAAAAAACGCTTTGGATAAAAGCGCTATATAAGTGCAGTCTAATTAAACCGATTCACTAATGTGTTCCTGTAGGTTCACTAACAGGCAGCTATAAATACATTTCATATTAACCAGAAAGGATTATGCAGTGTTGCCCCTATATGTATTCTGCTGCGAATTGAAGACTTTCACCTGAACACAGTGAAAACACAACATCCAAAGTTTACCGAGTGTTTTGCACCGGCGACACATTTGAGCAAGCTCACTAAGGATTACTATAATAACTGAACAGTTTATGCTACCGGAAACATTCCTGTGTTTTCTGATAGCTGAGAAGTTGCTCTGTACAGCCGATATGGTGTCATAATGGTAATAACCTTTCCTGGAAGCCCACAAAGCAGGAATACACACACTTAGCGATGGAGATATAGAAACACTGGATTATGTGTAAAAGAAGTTGACAAGACGAAAAACAAAAGACATTTTCACTGTAATTTTAGTTAGTTTTGTAACCACAATACAGTTTCAGTTAGTTTTTGTTTTTAAAAAAAAATATTTTCGCTAGTTTTTCAATTAACTATCATAACCTTGCTGGAGACCACCTGCCTCTCGCCCAGTGTCAGTTGGGAGCGGCTCCAGCCCGATGTGACCCGAGGTCGCATAATCGTTTCAGGATAATAAATGAATAAATTCTAAAATAACAGTTTTTGCTCAATTGACAGCAGACTTCGACTTCACGATTGAGTCCGATTCATCAAAACTAACAGTGCATCAAATGTCTAACTGCAAACAGTACTACAACTGTAACCTTTTTTAAGCTAAATAATTGACTAAAATAATGTCACAACTCCTCCAGATTCCCACATTCATACTCCAAGAACTTTAGAACAGCAGAGAAAAATAAACTTTTGACATTTAGTAGATTTGTGTATTTTGTGTGATTGTATGGCAGCTCTTGTGTTGTGTTGCTGCTTTCTGTGAATCTAGTGTCTCAGCCATCCATCCTCTGAATGCTCTAGGTCTCTAGTTTGCTGTTGTAAAGTTTCATGAGGACATTGGGCTCATTGAATCTCAGCTTTCCAGTCAGACCTGATTTGTGGAGCTCACAGACTGTTTAGGGACCCCAAGATGCACAAAGATTCACATCCAAGAGGACACAATAACACATTTACTGCAGGAGAAACACTGCATGGGTTCTGCCCCAAACAGCTTCTGATTAAGTGCATAAAGTGGGCATGTCACAACTAAAAACAGCCCAAAGATTTAATAAAGTATCGAATGACACAGAGAAGAGAAGTCAGGTCTCCTGCACAGATTTTTGTCTCCTGATTTATGCAGCTCACAGACTGTTTAGGGATCTCAGTATACACAAATCTCCACATTTAGAAAAGGCAAAAAAACCACATTATACTGCATGAGATCAGCATAAAGTGGCATGTCTCTAAAGAAGAGACTAGTGGGTACCAATAGAAGCAATTTTCTTTCAGATATCTTGAGGCCAGAGTCAAGGAACCACTTTTAAAATGATCATTTCGGCTCATTGAATCCACAAGAGTCTCAGCTTTCCAGTCAGACCTTGTTCATGCAGTTCACAGACTGTTCAGGGACCCCAGGATGCACAAAGATTCACACACAAGAGGACACAATAACACATTTTACTGCAGGAGAAACACTGCATGCCCACTGTACCGTAAAGTTCCCCTTCAGATTCATATGATAATGAGATTAACCAGAAAATCAGCATCAGTGATCAAACACATTTCCACCAGAACACGAACAAAAGTAAGGTCGTTATTATCATCACTTCATCCAAATCACGGCTTAATATATGTAGTCTCTTACAGCTGTTTCTTAGAAGACAGGACAACATTTGTTCTTTTCAAATCAAACAAGCTGATAATTTCAGTTTTAACACATTTTAAAAAGCTCACACTCTTCCTCTCAAACAGACACAGTGTTTGACAGTGCTGAACCACTAGAGTTATTCTATTTAACTTGAGTATTTTCATTTCATGCATCTTTATACTTTTCCCTGCAACACATACATTAAGCTGATAACTTCTTCGGATTATTAAAACAACATGTTGTCAATAATACATGATGACGTAGATTGAACACAGCAGTATATAAAATAATTAAAATGAGCTCCACCTTTAACAGCTGCAACATTAACCTGATCAACACATGAATACATCAATAGTTATTACATCATTCTGCATCACAAGGACTTTACATTTCTGAAATCAGAGTATATTCTGAAACTTTGACTTGTCAGAGTTTTGTGTTGTATTTAAAACAAAAAAAGTCACATTTCAGTGTGTTTGCATGCATAGCAACATATAAACATCAGCCTGAAGTCTGTTTGTTCAAAATACAGATCAAACATAGTAAAAACTGACAGCTGTATTATATGTAAGACACATTAATAACCATATACAATACAACATGAATGTCATATATTTTGTCAAATTGACCAAAACATAAATAATAAGTAATAAATAATAACAAGTAATAATAAATAAAAAACAAAGGCGTACCTGCAGAGGTCCATGAGCAGCTCGTCAGGAGGAACTCGACCTGTCTCACTTTGTTTTATAGCCGAAGTCCAGACATTCCCACAGGAGGACTGACCCCGAATGCAGCACAGCTCTAATTGGTTGAACCAATTAAAACATCCCTGAGCCAATTAGAGAACTCACTCCAGAGATTAATCAGCCACTTTATTATGAAACACCAAACAATGTTTTCACCTGAGGAACAAAACATTTCCCTGTTTTTCACAATAAATGACTAATGACTAATAAACATCAATAAATAAATATATTTAAATATATGCAGAGATATATACAGTAAAATATAAGAGGTATTTTATGACATGGTTTGGTTTTTATGGTTAATTTGTAGTTTAATGAGCTATGATTTTTTTCTGGTACAGTATACATTTTTATGTTATTTTTTAAGACAGGCTTTTTTATTATTTATAACTTTTTGATGAACTGTACTCAAAAAAATTTCTTTATGATTTTTGTTCTGTCACTCTGTACCAAAACTTACGGCACTACAACTGTTTTATTAATGATTCCTCTGACAAACTTTTTAGGATTGTTGACCAAACTGTCATCCTTTTTTATTTTTTTTTTACTTTTTAACCCTCCTGTTATGTTCGTTTTATCAGGAACAGCAATAACCCAGGGCATGTTTAATTATCCAAAAGTGTCAGAAACTGAAAAAATCCAAAAAAGCATTGTTTATATTTCATTAATAACTCCATTATTAACCATTTAAATCAATATTTAGTTCAATGAGGATAATTCACTTTTTTTTTTAAAATGCATGTTAAAACTTTTTTATATACATTGGAAAGACCTACATAAAAAATACAATAGTTTTACATGACGTTGACTTTTTAAAATGTATTTTACATTTTTAAAGTTGTTGTTGTTTTAATTTTTAAACTTTAAAATTGGTCAATTTCACAAACAACATAAGGAGAGTTTAAACACACAGTACTAAGACTTGAAGACTTCTTCTGACATGTCGAGACATTTTGAGTTTTTGGTGACATGTTGTGACCCAACCTCTCCACTGGATGTAGCTGCTGCAGGATTTTCTTTGTTTTGAACACTGTGGGGCCAATTTCATATCACTGAAACCAAAACTCTTATGTTGATTTCATGTAACAACAAATATTGTTCTTGGTGATTCTATCCATTGTTAATTAGTTATTGTTTTATGATGGTGGTTCTATTTCCGAAGATGCTTTTCATCTCGTTTGTCTCCAGTTGAAACTTAAAGACATTAAGTGAAACAAACAAACTGTATTTTCTACTGAAACCAACAAATATCACAGTATAACTGATATTCTGCTCCTACAATATTGAAACATTGAATCAGAGGAAGGAACAAGGTTCCTCTGAGGTTTAAACTGTTAAATCTAATTATTCTGCAGCCGATCCCTTTAGGCTTCACTTTGTTGTCGTCGTTGCTCGAAGCCAAATTCGCTCTGAGGAGAAAATAGCAACTCAGATACCTCAGAGGAGGGCTGGGATTAATTATCTGCTCTGTTAAATCACACTGCCGGGACTCAGAGCTGCACAGACAATCACAGATTTTTGTTTTAATAAACAAACACACTAGACGTAATAGATGAAACTCTGCAGATTAATGAACCGCCACAACCTGCAGTAACATTTTACATCCTGTCAAAACAACAACTAACAGCATTTAGTTTTCTGTTGGAGGATTACTGATTTGCTGATCTGTATTAGATGTCTCTGTCAGCTTCTTGAGGCTCAAACATACGTATTAGGGCCAAGTATGAAAAAATAAAATAAAATACGGATCTGGGGGAGGGGGGAAATATTTCGAGAAAAAACTCGCAAATTTATGAGATTAAAGTGGCAAATCTTCCTCAGTTTGTGCTTTGTTTAATCCACGGCAAATCTTTGAGTCACAGATTTACAAGATTTAAAGATGCAAATCTGCAAGAAAAAAATGCAGTTTTATGAGAAAAAAAGTGGCAAATCCATGTGAAAAACAGTAGCAGATTTATGAGGAAAAATGTCGGAAAAATAGTGTTTTGACTTTGTCAAGGAACCTTGAACACACCACATACCCAGCCACCATGGCACGCATAAAAAAAAAAAAGGAATGAAGGCTGGGAACAATAAACATGCTGCTGTGAAAAAAAAGCTTAGACGAACGCATTGTAACTGTCAATTGTCCGGACTCACCGCAATTATACGTGTACGTGTGTTCCATACTGTCGCACCTCTTCACTAACCTCTCCGTGTGGCATCCCCTGCTTTCCGGGCGGCGTCTGTGGTGTGGTCAAGGTTCCCTGACAAAGACAAAACACTATTTTTCTGACTTTTTTTCCTCATAAATCTGCTACTTTTTTCTCGTAGATTTGCCACTTTAATCTTGTAAATTTGCGATTTTTTTCTCAAAATATTACCCCCCTCCCCCAGATCCATATTCTTTTTTTTTCATACTTGGCCCTAATACGCCATCGTACAAACAGCCTTTTTTAGGTTGAGGAAAGATTTTGGTTTGGGTTATTGTAATTGTCTTATGTAACTTTACATAAGTTAACTTATGTCAGTTAACCCTCCTGTTATTTTGCAGGTTAAAGGTTAACCTGCAACATGACAGGTTGAAGGTTGAAATTAAATTAAAAAAAAATACTTAAAAGTATTTTTTCTGGATAAAACTTCTTCTGCTTTGCTTAATAAGTGTAATCAACATATGAAATGAAAATGGTTGATTTCACCATTTCAGTAATGGAGTTAATAATGAAATATAAACAATGCTTGTTGGGATTTTTTAGTTTCTGACACTTTTGGATAATTAAACATGCCCTGGTTATTGCTGTTCCTGAAAAGTCGAACATAGCAGGAGGGTTAAAAAGTTATTAAAAAAATAAAAAAAAAGGTGGCAGTTTGTTGTAAAACAATCCTAAAAAGTCATAATACAGTTTGTCAGAGGAATCATTAAAAACAGTTGTAGTGTCGTAAGTCAGAAAAATAGATTTTTAAAAGTTTTGGTACAGAATGACAGAAAGATAATCATAAAGAAATTTGGAGTATATTTCATCAGAAAAAATAATTTATAATTTAATTTTTTAATAAAATGTATAACGTACCAGAAAAAAATCATAGCTTATAAAACTACAAATTTAACCATAAAAACCAAATCAAGCCATAAAATACCTCTTCTGTGAATATCTCTGCATATATTTATGTATTCATTGATGTTCACACTACCACATGCAACAACCTATTTAACATATTTAACATGCTGAAATATATTTTCCCCAATGTGCAATATCTGTAAAATGCAATGTACTTTGAGGAAACAAACGCACAAAATGAACATTAATAATAAAGTCATGTATATAATGTATATAGAATGTATGTATATGTCTTATTTTAATATTCTTTATTCTGTTTTTTGTCAAACTGACCAAACTTTATTTAAGTATTCAATTTACAAATTATGTCAAACATTAACACATAACACAATACATAAGAGCTCTTTCACAGATACAAAAACGAAAAGTCAATAAATAAAATAAATTAATTTACAGAATATATTCCCAAAGTCTCAGATAAGATAGAACCTAAATAATAATAAATAAATAAATAATTAATTAAGTACTAATAGCTAATACAAAATCATTATATCATAAAATGCCAGAGAGTACATCAAATATCTTTTCATAGTAATCTAAAAATTGTGTATTCTTTTTATTTTTAACCAGGGCTAAGGATTTATAAAGTGAATTAAATTCAACCAAAAAATGAGGAAAGGTTGGCTTGGAGGCTGAAAAGTATTTTCCCAGTAAAATGAAAAAATTCACTAAATACTGAAGACACTTGTTCTTCTTATTTTCATAATAACATATAACATCTTTTAGGGAAAAACAGTATGACATGTTAACATGGGTGAAGACATGAGAACACAAGTCCGACCAAAATTGCATTGTGATATTACATTAAAAAACAGATGGTTCAAAGTTTCATCAGCATGCCCACAAAACACACAAGAGCTGTCCACATCCATGAATTTTGAAATGAAAGAGTTAACAGGATATATTTTGTGAAGAATTTTGAAATGAGTTTTTTTTACTTTGTTATGAATACAGTATTTGTGAGGTAAAAGCCATGCTTTTTCCCAGACTATGTCCTCAAAATGAGAGCGCCAATAAAATTTTCCTCGTGGAGAAAACCTCTTTTTATCTTGAAAATTTTTCCTTATATGTTTATTGTTACATTTCTTGTCTTGTATTTTGATACCATTCCAAAGCAAAACTGATGTGCCCTCTGGCCTAATTCCTTTACAGAAGGATAAGTGACTTTTCATTAAACCAAGTAAGCCAGAGGGGATTGCTTTTATCACCGAGTTGTATTCTTTGAAAGGTATAGGAAAATTATGACGAGATATGAAACTCTCATAGGATAGGACAAGACCATGTTCATCCAAAACAGACAAGATATTAATTACATTTCTCTCATACCATTTGGAATAAAAAAGAGACTTATTTTTAATAGTTATACACTCGTTATTCCATAAAAAAGTTTTGTGAGGAGAAAAGTTGTGAATGAAGCACAATTTCCCGGAAAGAAGTGATTGCTGATGAAATTTAGACAGCATGACAGGAAGCTTGTTGGGTGAGTAGTTGCAGGTTAAAATGAAAGCAAGACCACCAATTTTTTCAAAGATATGATTGGGGATGAAGAACCACAATGAATTTTGATGTGTCAAACATCATTTTAACCAATTGATTTTAAAAGTATTTATAATATCAAGGAAATTAAGCACTTCAAGACCACCTTCTGCTCTGCTGTTAGATAGAACTGCATCTTTAAGTTTGTGTGTTTTATTTCTCCAGATGAAGTCCAGAAATAGCTTGTTAATTTCATTAGCAGTGGCATCATTCACAAAGAGAGAAAGAGATGGATAAACAAAATGAGAGACACCTTCAGCCTTCGACAAAAGGACCCTGCCGTATAATATTAAGTCTCTCTGAAGCCAAAGGTTAAAAATATCTCTTGTTTTTTTAATTCTTCCAGAAAAGTTCAGTTGCTGTCTTGCAATTACATTTTTTGTGATATGAATGCCCAAATACTTGACCGTGGTTTTTACTGGGATATTATCTATGAAAATATCGTCACAATTGTGTATGGGCAATAATTCACATTTAGATACATTGAGTTTCAAGCCTGATGCTAATGAAAACTGTTTAACTAGATCAATAGCTTTGACCAACTGTTCTTTGTCTTTCAGGAAAAGGGTTGTATCGTCTGCCAGTTGAGAAATTCTTATTTCTCTATTAAATATAGAGATGCCTTTGAAATCTGTATCATGTACTATATTTAATGACAATAATTCAACAACTAAAATAAATAGAAAAGGTGAGATCGGGCATCCTTGCCTAACACCACGGTTTATATCGAATCTATGAGAGGTGCTGTGGTTGATAATCACTGAGCTATTGATTCCTTTATAAAACATTCCAATAGTATCTATAAATTGATTTCCAAAACCAAACAGTTTAAGACATTCTCTAAGAAACTTGTGTTCAATGGTGTCGAAAGCTTTGTAAAAGTCTAAAAAAAGAATGAATGCTTTTGAGTGTACTGAATCTGCATAGTCTAATAAATCCAAAATAAGTCTGATATTATTACTTATGTGTCTATCCTTAATGAAGCCTGATTGTGTTTCTGCAACAATATGGGGTAGACCCATTTTTAATCTAGTTGCATAAACTAATGCCAGAATCTTGTAATCAATAGTAAGGAGAGTGATAGGTCGCCAGTTTTCTATCAATAAGTTGTTTTTATCTGGTTTCGGAATTAGTGATATAACGCCTTGTTTCATAGTTGTAATCATCTCTCCCTGATCTACACATTTACAGTACATACAAAATAAAGGTTCCTGAATGATGTCCCAAAAATGAATATAAAATTCAACTGAAAGCCCATCTATGCCTGGGGATTTACCCTTTTTCATTGAGAAAAGAGCAGTCTTGATTTCCTCTCTGGTTAGGTTAGAGTCACACGTTTTTTTCAAGTCCTCATCAATTGTGACTATGTGTTTTTTAATCTTACCAATAAACATTTCACAGGAAGGATTGTCGAATTCTGATTTGTACAAGTTGCTATAAAAGGAAAAAACAGAATCAGATATTAATTTTGGATCCGTACATTTACTACCATTAATATCAAGCATATTTAGTGACTTTCTTTGCCCATTTCTTTTCTCCAAAGCAAAAAAATAGCTGGAGTTTGTTTCCCCCTCTTCTAGCCACTTGGCTCTAGATCTCACAAATGCACCCTTGGCTAACTCAATGTAAATCTGATCTATTTTTAACTGTATCTCCTTTACTTCTAACTCCTCTTCAGAAGATAAGTTGGGTTTAGATAAGAGGAAACCAATTCTGCTCAGTAATTCAGCTTCTGTTTTATTTTTGAGGGCTTTTAACTCTTTACCTCTCTTTACAGCAATACTTCTTGTCATGAACTTGAAGTACTCCCATTTTTGTGTATATTCATTGTCCTCAATTTCATTAAAAATTACACTGGCTAGATTTTTTATACTGTCATTAAAGCAATTGTCTTTAAGAAGGGCATTATTAAATTTCCAGTATCCTCGTAATTTAGTTGTATTCTGTGAGCCCCCTAATTTCAGAGTGATTTTCTTATGATCTGACATTGGAGCAAACGAATGGGAGACATCTTTCACATATTGAAGTGCAGAGGAAGAAACTAAAAAAAGATCAATCCTGGATCTAGATGAAAGGTTACTCTTAGACCATGTAAAATCCTGTATATCTGGGTTAAAAAAACGCCATGTATCGGTCAGGGAGAGATCTGAGCAAAGTTTAGAAACAATATTGTTGTTCAGAAAAGATTGATACAGATTTGGGGGGAACCTATCTTTTGCATCATCAGGACACTCATTAAAGTCGCCACCTAAAATTACATAAGAGTTAGGATATTTGTGTGATAGCTCATTTATTTTTGAGGTTATCTGACTAAAAAGTACCTTATTGGATGAGTGAGAATTATGCCCATAAATATTACATACTATAAAATTTGAATTATCATGCTTGAAAATTATGAGAATCCATCTACCATCATGTGAAGACACCACATCTAATATTTCCCCTTTAAATTTATGCAAAAAAATTGAGACTCCAGCAGAACGGTTAGTACCATGACTACAGTAAATCTTATTTCCCCACTGCCCTTTCCAGAACTTTACATCTGACTCACTTGAATGTTTTTCTTGTAAAAATATTAAGTCAGCCTCACTATTTTTACAGAATAGAAAAGTGGCTTTTCTTTTCAACAAATCACGTATACCTCTGACATTCAATGACACAACCGTTAGAGAATCAAACTTAAAATCCATCAAAAATAAAAGGATAAAATAATGAAGTAGCTCTCACAAGTAATTAACAAGAACTTTGAAGTGTGTTTTAGTTTCCTTAAACAAGGAAGTGATAGACAGTCCAAAAAATTTGTGACTATAGAAAGATATAATGTCGGTACCATAAATAGTTAGTTTAAATTGATTTAATCAATAACTATCAAACACATTGGGTTCAACCCAGAATATTGCTGTTCAAACAGAACACATTTTCCTTCAGTCTGTAATTGTAAATTATATAAACTAAATATGATGAATATTTTGCTGCTCAAAAATACTATTGCTCTAATAGTTAAGCAATGTTGCAACGTTGCAATGCAAGCTATGAGCAAATAATTAATTAATATAAGAGAAAAAAGAAAGAGGTTTGATTATATTTTTGAGAATAATTTACCTCTCTTACCCTTTGGAGCAAATAATATTTGTATAAAAAAATGTATAAGGGTGTGGGATTAATCCAAAGAAAATACTGCTGGTGTCTTTAACGATGACTTTCTTCTACAATAACAGGTGTCTGTTAATATCGACAGTTTGGAAATATAGCAATCTTCATCTGTCACCTCCGAAAGTTAATAGTTCTAAGTCAATGAGTCTATGCATAGTTATATCCTCCCTGGAGATGTGAACTGTTTGGAAACAGCCTTCTTCATCAGTCATCACCAAAAGTTAATAGTTCAGTTAATAAGTTTATGCATAGTTCTTTATGAATACCCTGGAGGCGTGTATTGTATAGGCAGCTTACCAAACTGTATGACTCTTCTCTTCATTTGTCTGAGGAAAAGGTTTCAATCAATGTCTAAATGGTCAATCTTCTTCCCCTCTATCAGAGCATAAGGTCCTAGGAAGGACGCCTTTTTACCTTCCTTCCTTGCTTTTTCCACAAGGGGCCAGAGTTTTTCTCTAGCCACTCGATCCTCCGGGGAAAGTGCCTCGGTGAGGCGCAGCTTGTTGTCCGGCAGAAACTTGCAGCCTTTGGCACTCTTCCAAACAGCATCACGGATACGGCGCAGCGCGAAGAGGATGATTAGGGACCTGTGGGATCCGTCCTTTCTCTTCGGACCAAGGCGATGCACAATGTCGACACCCTCCTGTAGATATTCATGGAGTCCCGGGGCAACTTTTCCAAGGATATCAATCACCACTGCTCTCACGTCTTCGTTCATCTCCTCTCTTACTCCGTGTAGTTTCAGTGTCCATCTGTAACTGTAGCGCGTGTTTTCAGCAACTCCTGCCCTCAGAATCCGGTTCTCTTTTTTCAGTTGTTCAATTTCTAATTCTGTCTGTTTCAAAATGTCTTTGTGGAGATTAATATCCACCACAAGTTGCTCAACTGTAGAAGAGAGCTTTTCAATGCATTGAGACATTGTTTCTGTCGTGCATTCAATCGCTGAAATCTTACGAAACGTCTCGTCATGTTTATTCGCGAGTTCTTGGATAGCTGCCAAAATGCCAGCGCTAACATTTGCACTGTCACCGTTAGAGTCCCGTTTCTTTCTCTTGCTAACATGTTTCGCTTGGGTGTTACAGGACTGGGCTAAAAGTGTGTCCATTGTTTCTTCAGGAGTAGTTTCTATGCTATCCTCACCTGGTGCATTCATTTCTATTGACTTTTCAGAGTCACTCACATTAGCATTGGAAGTCATCTTCTTTCTTTCTCTGACGATAACGTCCGTTGGTACGTCAGCTAGCTTGTTCAAACTTCTACGTCTCGGTTTTCCCAAATGTTTCCTCTTTTCCACGGTATAACAGTCCTGGTACCAAAATGTTACTGTGTTAATGTCACTTTTTTATCATTAAAAACGTTAAAATTACCACATATTCTGTCTGCCTATTCACAAAGCCTCAAATTGTTTGACGGAGAAACTTTGCACTCAGCATCCTACGCCACCGCCATCTTGGCCCCCCACCATGAGTCCAGGAGGTCGACTCTATCGGCACATTGGTCATGATGTCACGTTCTGGTCACGGCTGCTCTTTGTCCTTTTTCCCTCCAATTCTGAGCCGCACCTGTCTCTCATCTGGCAATCACCTGCCTCACTATAAGAAGCCTGCCTTCACCAACTCACCTACCCCTGTGGTTCAGGACCTTCTTCTCAGATTCTAGTTGTGAAGTCAGTTTTTCTCAGGATTTTTGTTCCTGATCTCATCCTGTGTTTTGTTCTCCTGCTTCCAGTTTTTCCTCCTTCAGTCTTTGGACCTTCACCCTCAGAACTCTGCTCCCCCTCGCCTGCTGCCTGCCTGTTCCTCCACTAACCTTCTAAACTTTTGATTTTTGGCATTTGCATTTCTGGCATTTGTTTATGCATATGCTTTGCTTGACTTTGAGTAAACTGAAAATATTTGTATATTTATATTCATGTTGCGCTGCTGGCATCGCTGTTTTTTCGCTCGCCATTTTTAAATTTCCTGGTAGAGTGGTGTGCGCAAGGCTTTCTGGGTATGCAGAACACGGAGGTTACACACATGCATCCTTGGAATTTGGACAAAAGAAGGAATCTGTCCTCTGGAGGATCCTGGACTTTGGGACAGTCCTTCAGCTGTTGATGACGTAGTATCCTTCAAATTCAGCCGTTTGTGATACCTTTTTGTGCCCATGCAACATGGTCTCACAGAAATCCGTGAAATAGCCACGGATTTTGAGTTTTTTGAGAAATCCGTGGCTATTTCACAACAATCTCTTCACTATCACACATGGGTGAAATAGCCACGGATTTCGCTTAACTCAAAATCAGTGGAATAGCCACGGAATCGCTCAAATTTCCGTGAATCTGACACGGATTTCGCTACAATGCAAGTTAATGACAGTCATATCCCGTGGCTATTCCAACATACAAAGTGATTATGTACATTCACTGAGTGAATATTTAGAAAATAAAACATATATTTCTTGCTAGAAATATGATCAAAATCCATTTTTATGCAGAAACAAAGTCAAAATATAAATTTTTCACTAAAAATGAGAGAACTGTCCGCCATGTTTTTTGTTCTGACCGCCGGAACCTTGAAAGTCACGTGACTTGGAACAAACCAATAGGAAAAAATATCAATGGGATGGCCACGGGATATGACTGTCTTTAACTTGCATTAAGACGAGACGTGACAGTTCTGATGTTTCATGCTCAGTCACACCAATATGTGCAGTGTTTTACAGCCAGCAGGGTATAACTGGTGACCCATTTAAACATTTTTTGTTTCTATTTTTTCCGCAATCAAATATCTCCACTTTCTCCACTGTCACAGCAAAAACAGAAGCAAAAGGTGTGAATATAAATTGAAAAACATAAAAGAAATAAAAGGTCAAACACAACAGACAGAAAATTCCTTAGACATGGGCAATAAAAACAGATAAAGTGCAAAGACAAGTACTAAAACATAATGGCCCTCATTTATCAAACGAGCGTACGTCAGAAAGTGAGCATAAAGTGGGCGTGAGATCATTTCTATGCAAGCCTCGGCATTTATCAATTTGGACGTGAGCGGAGGGTACGATCAGATCTCACGTGCCTAAAGCTGCATTCAACCGAAAATTCCAGCAGGGGGTGCTAAGTTTGGCTGCAAAAAAATTCTGTCCATTCATTTCAGTGTGAAATGAGAAAACTTCTGACAGAATTTTTTTTAAGGACAACACTATGGTCTCAATCGCTTGTAAAATAATCTTCATGACAATTTCTTGCTCATAGTGTAAATAATGGCCCCATTTAGAAGAAAATAGAAGATAAAGAATCTTATGATTTGGGGGCGTGGCTACCTTTGATTGACAGGTCACTGACAAGGCGAGCCGTTATTAGGAGAGAAGCAGAGCAATGCGTATCCATGGCAACCTGTCAATAAAGTTATATATAACGTTATATAGATATAAAAAAGGACGTTTACCGATTTGGTCTCATAACTTTGACCCTTTCACACTGTATTTTCACTTAATGACAGTTTATTTGAACGTTTTGTAAGTAAGTAAGTACATTTTTTTGTTTTTTTGTTTTTTTGCTTGCCAAAGGCTCCAATTAATACTAACATGAATTAGCAGCGGCTTCTCTCAGTCAGGTCGATGCTTCAAACGGGCAGTCCACAAACCAATGGGTGACGTCACAGTGACTACGTCCATTATTTATATACAGTCTATGATTAAAACAAAAGGCTGACCTCCAAAGTTCAGTCTGCACACGGGGGACTGTGAGAGGAAAGTAGTGAGGTATTTTCCCGGTAATGGCCTTAAAGATAATTAGGCAGCAGTGTGACAGGTTAATAAGAGTAGAGGACGAGGACGCAGTGTGAAGTGACATGAGTGATATTATATTTGTTTCTGTGGCAGGAACCAAGATGGAAACATTCTGGACCAAAGCGTTGAGCATCAGCCTCTGCATCTTCCTTTGTTAACTGGCATGTCGCCTATCAAGGCTTTATGAATGAAAAGGAAACAGTGTATGTCTCGTCTCACGGATAAAGGTGCCCATCCCACCTTGTTGTATATTATGCAATGATGGGTGGAGTAACAGATAATAAAACAGAACAGAGAAGGCGCTTTAATTTCCTCTGGACATTTTTTCTATTTCTATGTCTATTTCTGTTCTATTTCACGATATTAGGAAGAGAAGTCTGAGAGGAGAGAAGTATCTTTGATGCTGAGCTCTTGGTGGTGTTGTGTTGCGGTGCTCCACAGTACCACCTAGCCACCTGGCTGCATATTACATCCAATTTCAAAGACTTTTGGGTCACTGTATGCATGCAGATTTCCCCCCTAAAGATGCTCTTTTAAACGTAGAATCAAAAGTGACAACGTAACGCCACTTTTAAGTTTGCTGTCCAGATCGCCTCCATCTAAACAGAGCTTACAATGAACCCCCGCCAAACTATACCAGGATCAAAGCGGGCAAGTATATACAGTAATGGAGCGACGCCTGCGAGCTAGTTCAGGCAGGCAACTCGAGCTGTGCTGCCATACACATGACATGCCCCACTCCTCATACATCCTCCACTAAAACACACCCTCTATCCAATCTGGCGCTCTATTTAAGATGAGAGTAATCCTCGCTCTCCTCTGCCTGCCTATGCTGCTGCTACATCTGTACTGCCGCTTGCTTTCTCAGTCCCACCACCACCCCAGCATCCACCTGTAGGCTCCGACTGGGGGATTTATTGCATCACTCCTCAATACCTCATGTAACTGCTGAGGAGTGATTTAGTCGGAGCCTAGACGCCAAATCTAAGCTATGTTTATTGTCCAATAAACACATTTTGTATCACGTGAGTTGTCTGACTGAACTGTGCAAAAGTTTTAGGCAAAATGCTCTAAAATAGAAATGTTAAAAGTTTATTTTTTATCAGTTAACAAAATGCAAACAAAGTGAGTGAACAGAAGAAAAATCTAAATCAATTCATTATTTGGTGTGACCACTCTTTGCCTTCAAACCAGCATCACTTCTTCTTAGAAGAATTTTTTCACAACTGTTGCACAGTACTGTAAATATAAACCGGACAGCGGTGGAAGAAGTATTCAGATTACTTTACTGCAGTAAAAGTACTAGTACCACACTGAAATGATTCTCACGACATTAGAATTCCTGCATTCAAAACTTACTGAAGTAAAAGTACAAAAGTATCAGCGTCAAAATGTACTTAAAGTATCAAAAGTAAAATAACTCATTATGCAGATTGTTTTATATATTCTAAATATATGATTGGATTATTATTTTTTGATACATTTATTTAAGCAGCGTATTAAATTTGTAAAGATAGGACTCATTTTAACTACTTCATATATTGTTATGAGGTTTAATTAATGAATATAATAATAATTAATAATATTAATTAAATATATATCATTAGTATATTTTGGGCTGGCCTGTTTCAAATCCCCAAGGCCACATTATACCCCCCACACACACTCAGAAACCTACCCTACAGTGATCGGACTAAACTATCTTAATTCAAATTAAAAAACACACCGATATTTAATTTTGAGTTCATTTCTCACACTAAACCTCTCAACAACCTTATCAACTCAAAGACACATTTTGAATCCCTTCAATTCTTTTGCATACTTATCAAGTGCAGACTCAAATTAAGAAATAAACACAGCCCCCACAATAATATATAATATTATTACAATAATAGCTCAATAATAATCAATCATAATAACACTAAACACCATAAAACATATTGAGATATGAAAGAAATAGAGAAAAGGTTAATAAGTAAGTATTAGTACATGACAGTCAAATTCCTTGTTTATAACGAGATTCTGTAATAATGTAATCTGAAATAAAATAAGTGTAACTGTGCTAATAAAGACTTGTAAAATACATTTCTCTTTAAACATCATTTTCAAAATGTTTTTCGAAATTTAAAAAAAATATTAAATATTAAAGAATAATATCACTTTTAAAAACTACTTTTACTGTTTCTGTTTTCTGTCTTTAAAATAAATTAATTGGATGCTTCTGATGTCCCTGGCTTCAAACACAACACACACTTGTTTTTCCTGAGACCATTTCAAAATCATTTTCTTCCAATAACTTGAACAGAATCTGCTGCCACCACACGGGAGCGCCAGCGAGCAAGAATAAAGATCTGAGAAGTTCAGTCTGACTGTGGAGGACAGAAATAAATTCAAAGAACAAACAAATATGGCATTAAATGTTGCAAAAATTATAAAAAATAAATGAAGAAATTAATAGTTGTTCTCATTATACTTAAACTATGTTCGACGTCACCAGTGGTGGAATTTATTTCATTTATTAACTAAGTACATTTACTGAAATACTGTACTTAAGTATCATTTTGAGGTACTTGTACTTAACTTGAGTATTTCCATTTTATGTAACTTTATACTTCTACTCCACTATATTTATCTAACAGCTTTAGCTACTTTTCAGGTCGAGATTTAACATAAAAAAAAAACATGATATGTTTAAAGTTTTTTTATCAATAAAACCTCATAACAGTATGTTAAGTAGTTTGAATGAGCTCTGTCTGTACAGCAGTGAAATGCTGCTTATTATATATATATATATAGATATGCATAACAATATATTTGGAATCTGATTGGGTCCATTCTGCATAACGAGTACTTTTACTTTTGATACATTTTGATGCTGATACTTTTGTTCTTTTACTTAAGTAAGTTTTCAATGCAGGACTTTTACTTGTAGTGGAGTGATTTCACAGTGTGGCATAAGTACTTTTACTTAAGCAAGAGATCTGAATACTTCTTCAACCACTGGACTTCACTTGGTAATAATTAGGTAACACAATAAAAAAACATTTAAAACAAATATGAGACATCCTTATTTAAAGAAAAAGTGACAGTGCAGTTAAGATCATATATAAACAGATAAAGATAATAGACATACATGTTACACAGCTCTGGGATAAAATCTGCTTGTAAGTGTAGAATGTGTGTTGCCCAGGGAGCTCCAACCTGACGCTGGAGGCTGTGCAGCTTGTGTACCACACTGTGGCGCTGTTGGTCAGGACGGACTTGGTGGTACTGCTGTAAGTTGAGGAGTAGTTTCCTCGGGAAGAGCAGTCTCTGCTGAGCTTCTTTGACCAGCTGTAAGCTGATATTGGTCATGTGACATCCTAAAGCTCATCCACCGTCTTCCCATGTCCATGTTGTGATCAAAATAATAGCAGTGTGTTGAAAATCCCCAAATCCTTACACTAGCTTTCATTTACATACACGCAAATGCATTGGGAACACCTATTCCAAATTAAAACATGAAGAAATATAATTTGTTTCTTGACAGAAAGTGAAGTAAAGAAATATTAGGATGTTCAAAAAAACAGCTGTCTGCATTTTTCTTAACAAACATTTAGTATATAAACTGAAAAATGCTTAAAGATTCCTGTGAATCACTGAACTAATATTTAGTTGTACAACCACTGTTTCTGAGAACTGCTTCACATCTGGAGTCAACCAACTTCTGGCACCTGTGAACAGGTATTCCAGCCCTGGACGATTGGTCAACATTTCACAATTCTTTCACATTACTTGGATTTGTCTTAAACATAGCATTTTTGATGTAACCCCACAAGTTTACTATTGGATTAAGGTCCAGGGATTTTGCTGGCCACTTCATAATGTTATTCTTTTTGGTCTGGAACCAAGATGCTGCCCGCTTACTGGTGTGTTTGGGGTTGTTGTCTTGTTGAAACACCCGTGGCAACTTGACCTCTTCAAGGCAACTTGACCTCTTCAAGGCAACTTGATGTCTTCAAGTATTTTGATGAGTTAAAACTGATCCATGATCCCTGGTATGTGACAAATAGGCCCGGAACCATATAAGAAACATACTATGATGTGCTGCTTGCACCACCATGCTTCAATGTGTACTGAATTCAGAGTTGGGGGGTTGTCTGACAGACTGTATGTGGCCCCTAGACCAAAAACAACAGTCTTGTTTTCATTAGTCAACAAAATGTTGCTCCATTTCTCTTGAGGCCAGCAGGTGCGTTCTTTGGCAAGTCGTAACCTCTTCAGCACATGTCGTTTTTGTGACAATGGGACTTGCCGATAGCTTGGCTTCACATAGGCGTCTTCTAATTGTTACAGTACTCACAGGTAACTTTATACTTTCTTTGATCTCCCTGGAGCTGATCCTTGACTGAGTCTTATGTTATATTATTCTTTATGACCGATTTTACTCAGATTTTCAGAGAGAAATACACTAGAACCTGCATGTACAACATCTGTCTTCATCCTTTAAAAAGGGCCACCTGTTTGACAGCTTTTTTTAGCAGAATGAATGACTACTACCACCGGCTCTCCTCAGGGTTGTTGCTTGTCACCGCTCCTTTTTATTTTGTACACAAATGAGTGCCGCAGCAGCTTCAGTAATAGACACATTTTAAAGTTTGCTGATGACACAGTTATTGTTAGTCTTCTTCAGGGTGACGAGCAGGAACATGGGCCTGTTGTTGATGACTTAGTAGCCTGGTGTGATGTGTCCTCTCTTGAGCTGAATGTGTCAAAAACCAAAGAAATGATAATTGATTTTAGGAAGTCATCCTCTCCTCCACCTCCAACAGTTGTTAAAGGTGTTGTGGTTGAGATGGTGGACATCTATAAATATCTAGGTGTGGTCCTTGATAACAAGCTGTGCTTTGAACCACATGTTGAGGTTACTTCCAAAAAAGTCCAGCAGAGACTGTTCTTTTTAAGGAAAATGAGGACCTTCCATGTCTCCTCTGAGATTATGACTTTTGTATTGTTGCATGGTTTGGAAACCTGAACTTGTCCAACAAGAATCACCTTGGTAGGCTGGTCAACACTGCTGGAAGGATTTCAGGAAGTCGGCAGGAAGGCGTTATGTCTATGTATAACAGACAGGTCCTGAGGAAGTCTAACGCCATTATGGATTGTCCTGATCACCCTCTTCGGAATGAATTTGAGCTCTTGCCCTCAGGACCTGAGGACTAAAAGACTCCAGGTCTCATTTATACCAACTGCCATTTATTTAACTAAATAGAAAGTATCCCTCAAATTGCTCATCTTCACAAGTCTGCTTCTTGCACATCTGCACATTGGACTTTTTGCCTATACCAGGTATTAACTCTCCATTTAGGGGTATTAGCTCTGCAACGAACATGTGTCAGTGATTTTATATATGCGTATGGCGTTTCTTTGACTGTGTTTTATTAGACCTTTATTGGGTCTTATTCTGTTATCGTTGTGTACCTTGTCTTTTGTGTCCTGCTGCAAAACAAATCTCCCTTCAAGGGACTAATAAAGTGATTCTGATTCTGATACTACTCACTAATTGAACCCCACACTGCTATTATTTTGAACACTGTATGTGTAGGAGTGCCTGCTGTCAGACCTCTGTCGTCCAGAAGTCTATGATCATCTCCTTGGTTTTAGAGGTGTTCTTTCTCCACTGAGTGAGATGATCCACCTCATGCCTATAAGCTGTCTCGTCCTCCTCAGAGATCAGACCCATTATAGCCGTGTCATCTGCAAATTTAATGATGGTGTTTGAAGAGCAGATGGGGGTGCAGTCATGTGTGAAAAGCATTGGGCTGAGCACATTATGGGGGGACCACTCCTGAGAGTGAGTGGTGGAGATATTTGATCCCACTCTGACTTGCTGTGGGCGGTCTGTTAGGAAGTCTACGACCCATGCAGATAGACCCAAGGTGTGCTGTTTAGAGCCTGTGGGGGACGACGGTATAAAATGCAGAACTAAAGTCCACAAATAACGTCTTCACATAGGTGTCTCCAGGTGTGTCTAAGGCCGGTAGTGGTTTAGTGATTCCACATCCTAGGCCTCCCCTGATGTAAAAAAAAAAAAAAAAAAAAAACCTCTTCCAAAGGTGCGTGTTAAAGATCTGCAGACAGATGTCAAATGATTTCATTTGATCTATTTTCTTGTCAGTACTTTCTTGCCAACAACTACATACGAAAATGGCTGGGTCTACCTCGCTGCCTTTCCAATGTTGCCTTATTTGGTAGGAACACACTCCAGTTACCACTGAAGTCCATCAGCCTAGGTTACAAGCTGGAAAAGGTCAGGCTCGCATTCGAGCTGAGAGACTCAACTGATCCAGTTGTAAGCCAAGCCAGACCATCAGTCCGAACAAGGCGCAAATGCAGGGCTGAACAAGCAGTTGACCAGGCCATCAGTCAACTAGAACACCAAGAGGTAGTAGGATGGTTGCAGCAGGGAAAGACAGGGCTGGGGTGGGGACCAGCCCCAAAGATGTGGTCCAAAGCCAAAAGGAAAGAAAGGAAAGAGCTGGTAGTCTCCGAAGTCAGCAGAATGGAGGATGAAACATACACGATCAGAGCTGTGAGCCAGAGGTAACAGGGAAGGTGGACAAACTGGGAGGTGGTCACAACCAGAGCCATAACATGGGCTGACATGTGGAAGATACCACAGGCAAGGCTTAGCTTCCTCATCAGGTCCACATATGACACCCTTCCAAGCCCCCAAAACATACATCTCTGGTACGGCACAGACTCACAGACACGGCGCAGTCTCTGTGATGTCCAAAATCCCAACTTGAAGCACATTCTCACTGGCTGCAAACCAGCGTTGGCCCAAGGCCGGTATGGATGGCGCCACGACCAAGTTCTCCAGAAGTTGGCAGAAGTTTTGGAAGAGCGCAGGCTGGAAGCTAACAGAGCCAGAACATCAACCACCAAACAACAAATTTCCTTCATCAGGCAAGGAGGTGAAGCAGGAAACATCATCCAGAGGGAGTGGTCTGTACTGAAACATGGATGCGAGTTGCAGATGAGGGTTGACCTAAAGCCGTAGCTTAAGTTTCCCCTAGAGATAACAACAACTTCCCTTTGGCCAGACATCGTCCTGTGGTCCATTCCTGCCAAGCCTTTCATCATGGCAGAACTCACAGTACCATGGGAGGAAAACATGGAGGCTGCCTTTGACAGGAAAAAGGACAAATACAGTGAGCTTGCTGCAGCGTGCAGAGAAGTAGGGTGGAAGGCTTTCACCTACCCTGTTGAAGTTGGATGCAGAGGCTTCATTGGAAAATCCACTCAACATCTGCTGAAAACTCACTGGAAGCAAACAAAGAAAGGCACTCAAGGAACTGGCTGAGGAAGCAGAGAAAGGGAGCTTCTGGCTGTGGCTCAGAAGAAAAGACCCCAAGTGGGGGAACCAAGGATCTTAAGGCCAGTCGCAGGGAGTGGTAGGGAGACGTCCCTATCACTGCCCCACCACCCAGAGATGTTCTGAGATTAAAGGGGTGAAACATCTGTGAAGGGTGGCTCCCAGTTGACGACCCTGCGGCTGGCTCATCGGCACCGGCGGAGGTGCAGCAGGCAGAAATGTCTTGCAGGTGGAAACACCTGTGCTTCTATCTTTCATAGGAAAGAATAATTTCTTAAGAAAGGGGAACAGTTTGGACAAAGGGACAGCATGTTCATGTCATCAGGATGTTGTGGAAGGAAAAAATTTATCTGGAGCAGTGTGCAGTAATCGTTGTGCTTAATGACCACATGGAATCACTCACTCTGTTACAGCTGGAGATGGGGCCAGCTATAGGTTTAAATCTCCATGTGTAATTAATCACACAGTTATAGCCAGGGGCGTAGGCAGCCATAGCAGGTAGAAGGGAACATGATTTTTTTATATTTAAGGTCCATGGCTAAGGACAGAGGAGTGAATCTTTAATGAGGCTAGGTAAGGGCCCGGTGTAAGGACTAAGTAGTGATTCTTTGATGCTTTGGCATGTAAGAACTGAGTGATGATCGTTTTTAAAAGCGACAGCAGATCTTCAGGATGTGCCGTCTGATCTCGGCGGTTCTGATGCCATAGATGATCGGGTTGAAGCAGCTCGGGAACAGCAGGTACATGGTGCTGAAGAAAACCCGAACGGCGTCTGGAAGATAATTTCTGATCCGATATGACAGGAAAGCAACCAGTGCGATGGACAGGCCCATGATCATGACCACAATGTGTGTGACACAGGTGTGAAGAGCTTTGACACCCGACTTGTTGGACTTGAGCAAGGAGCTGAATATGAAAACATAGGAAGCAGTGATAAAGATGAAATCAGCTATAGCGATGAAGAACACGCCCAGTAGACCAATCAGGCTGTTGATGGCAGTGCTTCCACAGCCCAGCTCCACTAGTGCCATGTGCTCACAGAAACAGTGCTCCATCACATTTTCAGCACAGAATGATAACTTCCCTGCCAGAATCACAAAAACTGTTACAGGGACAAAGTTTCTGATCACAAGTGGGACGATAAACTTGAGGAATCTTGGTAACGCCATGCACTCATGGTAGTAAAGTGGCGTGCAGATGGCAAAATATCTGTCCAGTGCCATCCATACCAGAAACGTGGACTGAAAAGCTCCTACAAAGTGAACAAAGTGCATCTGAAACAGGCAGCCAATCAGAGAGATTCCTCTCCAGTTAAACAGGAAACTCAGCAGCATGTTGGGGATGGTGAACAGCGGCAGACTCAGGTCCACACACGCCATGCCAGCAATGAGGATGTACATTGGTGAGTGGAGGCTTTTCTGAGAAATGACCACGTACAGCAGCAAGGAGTTGGCCAACAGTGACACAACCAACATGATGAAGAACGGGACGAAGAGGACGGGCCTCAGGGCTCCCAGTTCACTGAAGCCGTCCAGGATGAAATATTTGTGTGACGAGATGTTTTCCATCCTGCCCTCCTCAGAAAACCTCCTCATGTTGGTTTCCAGTTGGATCACCTGAAAACAGACAAAGAGTTACTTCACATCTTCACAGCTGTCAAGTGTTTCTGTCAGGGTGCATTCCAGCTGCACAGCAACTTTAGAAATGATTGTTCTACATTTACCTTCCACTCTTCAATGCACCATCTGTCTTCCAAATATTAACAAAAAACGGTATTATGAACTAGATTGGAAAATAGTTATCGATGAACTAGAATGTGGTCTTAGGGCTCTTTCACCACCCAAACTTTAGTTCGTTTTGATCAAACTTTGGTGGTTAAATCATTGCTATGGTTCGTTTGATTGCTTGTGAATGCTCCAATCGTGCTCTGGTGCAGACCAAAACAACCAGTCCAAGTCCACCTGGGTAGGGTTTCCAAACGGACTGTAGTGCATTTCGATTGAACTGTAAATGTAATCCAACCAGAATCCAACCAAATTAAGGGAAATTAACCAAAATGTTGAGCTAAAACTAATTTGTCGTTGTAGAATTATCAACATATTGCTCAGAATAACTTAATATTTGACTTGATTGTAGAAGCAGGTGGTGGTAGGAGCATCAAGGCTCTCCTTCTCTGATTCTACAGCTGACTGATTGCAGCACAAAGTCTGTGGAAATAATGGATCAACACATTGTCAACGCCTCAGAGCCTCAACAGGAGCTTGTTCTGAGCGTTTCTCTCCACATTAGTTTGGTGAACACCTGAGCAGATTATGGCCAATAGAATTAAAACAGACTTGGTTTGTGCTTGGTTCTGTGTTGCTTTGTTCATTTCCGTGTTTACAAACAAAATTGACTTGGGTTGTGAAAGTGCCCTTAGAGACCTCTTCTGGATTCTGGTATTTAGTGAATTTATAATTTTGTAAAGGTGCTTGTTTGAGTCTTTATACCACATGATTATAAGTATACATGTCAATCAGATGAGATGCAGGAGTTCCCTTACGTAACCATATTTCCAGTCTCACTGACTTAAAATACTTTTCAAGTCATGGGTAAAGAAACATCATGAGGACAAGTCCACGCTTTTACTCTTCAGTCAGGTGTTCAAAAACAAGAACATCCCCTTTCCCCCAGAAGACCAAACCTCCACAATGTATATGCAACAAAATAAACTAGTTCCAAATGAAATTTGTAAATAAGAAATGATTAATAAAAATGATAGTGGAACAAAAATAAATCTCATATTACATTCTTCCTTATCTTCATCAGAAATGTGCTCATTTCCGAAACCTATGAAAAGTAAATCTCATATTACAAATCATAAAAATAAATAAATACAGTATTACAGTTTTAGTGCAACATACAATTAAGACACATCTAAAACAATCACTGTGATCATAAATTAAATTAAATGTTCACACAGCTCATTCCCTCATTTAAAAACCTCCATATTTGTGCATACTGTTTATATATTATATATGTATTCAATATTGTTTGTATGCTGACCTTTTCGATTCATCACATTTTCTATTCATGCTGCTGATTTTTTTTTTTTACTTAAAGTACTTGATACCTTAATATATATTTATATTTAGTACTTCATAGTTTTGCTCCAACACACTACAGCAAATGCATTGTATTTGAAAACCTGCCAGGCAATAAAAACGATTCCCGAACTGAAAAATACAATTCTGTGAGCAAACAGAACACTGATGTTGGACAATTCTGCAAAACCCCACATTATGTTCAGTGACAGTGTTTTCACAGAAAATGTGTCGTTGTCTTGCTTTTCTTCAAGGTGTGTGAATAACAACTATGAAGGTAAGGCAGATATTATAGAATGGTGATTGTATTTGTATGATGGGACATGGACTCTGGTCTCCTGCAGTGGAAGTCAGATGCATTAAATGCAACTTTATGTTCTTTTCCTTTTTGTCAGACAGGGGAAACACAACCAATCACAAAGTGCAGAATCTCACATTTCCAGTGTTATTTCAAGGGTTACAGGACTGATCATCTCAGAGAAACAAAAGTGTCCCTGTAATAAGTCTGTAGCCACGCTCTAGACTTGAGCTCAACATAAAATTCAACTCAGCTGCCTGACTCTGTACTGTCTGCTGTTTCACATTTTGAAGCTTTTCTTTGATTCTGATTACATGAGAAGAAAAACTATGAGCAGCATGAGAACTACAGACATGGTGGTGAGAAATGGTATAAATCTATTTACCAGTACATACCGTATATCTGCATGGACACTCTGAAATGTCTCAACTCCATTTTCTGTCAGGAGAAAAACAAGACATGAATTATTATAGCAACCAACCTCACATGGATCAGAGGCAGCCCATCTCTCCTCAGTGTGTTTGGTTTCACTTCATGTTCCACAGATGTCAGTATGTGGCCATCAGAGAGCAGCAGCAGATCTACGGCTCACAGTGCAGTGCATTGCAGATAATGTGATGTTACTTGTTCCTGCTGAACGCTGACTCAGCACTTTAATAACCTTCGTCCTAGGCTTCCTCATTGGCTACAGAGATTATGGCCCAATCCCAACCTCCACCCTGAACCCTGAATCCTAACGGACGTAACTGACGTCACCTGGACATGTTTGAGTCCGATTTAAAACAGGATGGGAAGAGAACCTTGTGACCATGTATCAGGTTACCTTGACAACGCCAAAACACGTTAAGTAACCACAGATGACCTGCACAAAGTAGTGTGTATGTCTGTTTTAAGGACTGCACGTCACTTTGTTCCTGTCCAGTACAGTATACAGTGAATTTATTTTAGCCTCCAGTGATCACATGCTAAGACCGTTCTGCCTCAACGGCAGCAGAGATTCACCTCGCTGTATAAAATGCAGAACTAAAGCCCACGAATAATATGCTCACATAGGTATTAGGAGTCTCCAAGTGTGTCAGGGCGAGATGGAGGGCTGTTTTGATGGCGTCCTCTGTGGTTATTTGCAAACTGGTAATGGTCAAGGTCTGGGGGGATAAAAGTCTTCATGCGTGACAGCACCAGCCTCTCAAAACACTTCATGGCAATTAGTGTAATAGCTACAGGGCAGTCATCATTTTGGTACTTCGAGCAGATGTTTCGGACACTGGGAGTATCATGGAGGTTTTGAGGCACGTTGGGTCTTAAATCAAACAGTATTCTTCTTTTTTTTTCCTCTTTTGCTTTCCTGAATATTTTATATTAATTTAAATGACATGTATTCATGTATCATTTAAAGTAAATGAAGTAAATGGGTAAATAAAAGCAAACCAAATAATTAGTAATTATTTAATAATGATTAATAATGTAGAATTTATGAATTAAAATTCAGAAAGAAATATTCACTTAAAAACAATTTATTAATTTGTAATGTCCTGAATTATATTTACTACTGTTTTTTTCATACATTTAATGGCATATTCATTTATTTGTCAAATCTATTATATATTTATTTGTTATTTTAATTTTGCTGGGTTCCATCCTTCACAGGTGTGATACTCAAAATGTTGAGTGTTGTTGTACAGAGACTTTTTAAAGCTCAGAAACTATAAATAAACAAATAATTTGAGAATATTTAACATTTCGGACAAAGCGACAGCACGTCCATGTCATCAGGATGTTGTGGTAGCAAAAAATGTATCTGGGGCAGTGTGCAGTAATCGTTGTGCTTAATCACCACATGTAATCAATCATTCAAGATTCAATATTCAAGATTCAAAGATTTATTGTCATGTGTACAGTAAGGAAACGTGTCTCCCTGCACAATGAAATTCTTTACTTTGTTGCCCGCACTGGGTGTCAGATAGTGTACATAAATGCAACAGTATTACAACAAGTAATCTTAAATAAAAATAGAAATATAACTGTACAACAAATATAGAGAAATTTAAAGAATGTAAGAATATAAATATAAATATTTACATGGTGTGCAATAGTGTGCAATATTCAAATGTGCAGGTTACAGTATGTGACCACCACAGGGGTCCGCTCAGTCCTTGGTAGTGTTTAGCAGCCTGATGGCAGTGGGGAAGAAAGAGTTCTTGAAACGGGTGGTTTTGCATTTCACACTCCTGAACCTCCGTCCTGAGGGCAGAAGTGTGAACAGTCCGTGTTGGGGGTGTGTGGGGTCTTTGATGATGGAGGCAGCTCGTCTGTGGACTCTCCGGTGGTAAATGCTCTGCAGAGATGGTTGAGGTGTCCTCGTGATCTTAGATGCCGTCTTTACCACTCTCTGCAGGCGTTTGCGGTCTTTCACAGTGGAGCTGCCGTACCACGCGGTGATGGAGGTGGTTAGGATAGACTCAATGATGCAGCTGTAGAAGTTGCTGAGAATCTTAGGTGACATGCCAAATTTCCTCAGCCTCCTCAGGAAGCACAGCCGCTGCTGAGCCTTCTTCACCACCTGTGTGGTGTTGAATGTCCAGGTGAGGTCATCACTGATGTGGACCCCCAGATATTTGAAGCTGCTCACCCTCTCCACCTCCAGACCTTGGATAAACAGTGGCTGATGAGGTCTCCTCTCCCTCCTCATGTCCACTATCATCTCCTTGGTCTTGTCTGTGTTCAGGGTGAGGTTGTTGTCTCCACACCATGTCGCCAAACTGTCCACCTCCCTCCTATAGGATACCTCGTCCCCGCCAGTGATACGTCCAATCACGGCGGTGTCGTCGGCAAACTTGAGGATGATGTTATCAGGGTGAGAGGCGATACAGTCATGGGTGAAAAGGGTGTAGAGGATAGGGCTGAGGACGCAGCCCTGAGGAGTACCAATGTTAGTGGTGATGCTGGCTGAAGTCCTCTTCCCAATCCTGACAGACTGTGGCCTGCCAGTCAGAAAGTCCAAGAGCCAGTCACAGAGAGTGGGGTGGAGTCCGAGGGCTAACAGTTTATGGGTGAGTTTGTGGGGGATGACCGTGTTGAAGGCAGAGCTGTAGTCGATGAAGAGTACCCTAATGTAGGAATCTTTATTTTCCAGGTGGGAGAGGGAGACGTGCAGGGCAGCGGCGATGGCGTCAGAGGTAGACCTGCTACATGCTGTTACAGCTAGAGATGGGGCCAGCTATAAGCTTAGACATCCATTTGTAATTAATCGCACAGTTATAGCCAGGGGCGTGCACTCAAAAAATGTTGACCATTGTCTACTTAAAAAAATTAAGGAAACAAAGTGACACTTAATATAATTGAATAGATTTCAATTCCTTCAACTTTGATTAAAAACTATTGATTTAATAAAGTAAATTTAAACTTTAAATACAAAATAATAAAATTATTGGTTGAAATATTTTGGATTTACTAATAATATGGCAAAGGTTGAGTAAATCCAAGTAAAATTTACAGGGAAAACTAATTAATATTTACTAAATATCTGAGAAAAGGTAATTTGGATTTACCAAATATTTGTGAAAAAGTGATTTAGATTTACTAATTAATTAAATGGAATTAATTCATATTTAGTAATTATCTGGGTGAAATTGATTTATATTTACTAAATATCTGGATGAAATTGATTACTTACTATGTTTATGGGTTAAATTGAGGCTATCCTTCTAAATATTTGGATAAGAATAATTTGGATTCAATGAATGAAATAAGTTGTGTCAACTTATAATTGGTACCACATGACATGAAATCTATGTAATATTATTAATTGTCACTTTGTTGCCATAATATTTTTAAGTTGAATTTACGTAATACCATGCCTTCTTGTTGCAAGAAGTTACTGGAGGTCAGTTAACAAATTACCATATGTAGGAAAACAGCAGATAAACATTTATTTGTGTAATTTTGTCTACACATACATTTTCAACATTTTTTCAAAAATAGTTTTTGTGCAAAATGCCAAAATACAAAGAAACAGAGATAAATGCTGTAAAAAACAAAACATAAACAATGTGTACAATAGGGATGTGTATGCTGGCAATCTGTTTACCAGTATTATATATTTTGATCAAGGAAATTAGGAAGTGAAATCACATTCACAAGGATAGTTGAGAGAGATCTACACATTCCTCCTAAGTACAGAATGACCTATGACCTAGCAGTGTTTTCAGACTACAAAAAAATAAACAAATACATTTTTCTTTTAATATGAAAACTGAAATGGTTAAGGCCAATATGGTTTAAACTGTTAACAGAAATCAAAACATCCATCCCTATGTTAACAGATACTTCACTTGGTTTGGTTCTTTACTAACTTAAAGGGATAGTTCATCATTCTTGAAAATTGGCCCATTGCCATAATCACTTTAGTCATAACAGTAGGTTTGTTAATTTTATTTGTTGGTGCAAGCTATGTTTAGAACGGCAGAGAGCAGCCGGGAGCTGCTCAGAGCTACGCTACAGAGGCCAGTGGAATTTCTTGGTTTCCCTCATCAAGTACACAACCAAAAAACTCCAAAACGCTGTGGTGGACAAGCTCTGACCTGCACATTGACCACGCTATGAGATAATAATGGAACATTACGAGACAGAGCTGTTTTAGAGGTAAATACAGAGACTGCTTGCTGAACAACTGACCCAAAGGCAACGCGCATCAGCTGTTTTGTATGAATTTACCTCTAAAACGGCTCTGTCTCATAACATGCCATTATTATGTCATAGCGTGGTGAATGTGCAGGTCACAACTTGTCCACCACAGTGTTTTGGAGATTTTTGGTTGTGTATTTGATGAGTTTGATGAGGGAAACCAAGAAATTCCATTAGCCTCCGTAGCGTAGCTCTGAGCAGCTCCCGGCTGCTCTCCGCTGTTCTAAACATAGCTTGCACTGACAAATAAATGCAGCATTATCACTTGCTTATTACTTCTGGCTTCCAATCTACAAAAACACTTACTTGTGCCAGTAAGTCCAAAGTACAACCACCTTCAAATGAGTATGGATAACCAGTTGACAATCCAGTTCAAGGAAGAGTTTCTGAAAGGGTTCAAAAGTGTACCTGAGCTTCTTGGGATATGCGAGATTCGCTGCATACATCAAACCAATGAGCATGGCACAAGCCCTTGGAAAGTTACCCAGAGTGGTCAGGACCTTTGTTCCGTCTATCACGATTCCGATGTCCTCTGTACCTTCTGACAGACTGGTCTGGATGCTGTAGATTTTCATCTCTTGTACAGCAAGGTCCTGTGCCACACTGCCTTCATCTGCATCCTACCATGACGAGAACATTTTGTATTTTAGACTGTACAGCTAAAGGAAATGGCCCTAAATAAACAGAGAGAGAGAGAGAGAGAGAGAGAGAGAGAGAGAGAGAGAGACAAACATCATACTCTTTAAAGAGCTGGCCGGCAGGTTCCCCAAAGTACAGCATCAGACACCGGATCACAATGTCTCTGCTTATGTTAATGGTAGGATTGCTAGGAGCCTGAAATAACATAAATTAATATTACACAAGGTCATGGTTCAGTTTTTAATGCTAGGATGCTTACACTTGTGTTATTTTGAAAGAAAGAGACCACTTTCAATAATCCTTTATGTGCTGTGTGAGTGGCCAGTTTTATGAAACACTTCCTGTCTTAACTGAGGTTTTCAGAGGACCAACTATGACTCCAGAAAGTCACTGGTCTGGGAAAAATAAAAATAAACTTCCATAAAACCAAAACATTTTGAATGTTATGTTTATCATTGAACATTTGGTGAGCTGGTAGTTGAGTTTTGTGACTTTTGGACAGACTAGGTGCTTCCCTGCCTATATGTTTTATGATAAGATATGCTACAGGGTGCACCATCAAACCACAGTAGAGGAAGAGAAGCAATATCATTTTAACTCAATTTCAACTCATGGAGAGACTGCCAAAGTAGGCCTTTTCCCAAATTGTTGATGTTAAAGCAGCTAGAAAATAGGGATGAGTGGCAGCTGTTGTTTAAAGACACAGATGTGTACATTTATACAGAAAATACACTAATACAGTATGTGTGAAACACCAAAAGCTAATTATTTATAATCAGTGTATAAAAATTTAAACATTTTGCATGAGCTAATTGAATGGTCACAGTCTTATAGACAGTCACATGTTAGCATGTCCTCCTGCAGATTCAGTAAAAATGTAAATTTTCCAACGGTCCCACACTTTGAGTGGAAGAGGTTCAGAAGCCGTTAAGAGTATTCATCCAGCTTGGACATGAACTTTGACTCCAGGTGCACTGTTGTATTTCTTTGGAACTCATCCTGGATCTAAAAGACAGATGATGGAACCTGTAAGCCATATTTGATCTTGACAATACCTGAAAACATGATTTATGAGATGACAGTAACTTAGCATATTTTATATTCAAATGTTTTTTTATATTTTATGCTGCTTTCATTTTAAATTCAGGTTTGAACCTAAGGTTAAACATACAGTAGCCTATATTGTTTAAAGGTTTGTTCACGGTTTTGCAATGCCATGTTGTCGACTTATGCTGGGTAAGCAAAGTTGATAGTAAGTGCAATACATAGGCCTACCTGTGGTCTTGAAATGTTGATAGATTCCCTATGCACCTAGAAAGAAATGCATAGCTGTAAGTCATTTGGATGAATTAATATTTTAAACGCAAAACTCTGAAGAGAGGATATGGAAATAAACTAAATAAGCAATTAAAGTTTGCACTTGCTTTTGTATGTACAGTAAGTTCAATAATTATTAGGATAGTTATCATAACATTTGTTTTAAAAAAAGAAAGATATAATGAAAATGCCTAGTTTAAAACCATGTATGAGTCGCAGCTGCCCCCCCCACACACACACACACGCACAGCTAAAACACCGCCGCTAATATACCAAACTGCATTTAGACATTTTTTTCATGTATATTTTACTAGTATTTATTTTGTAAATATTAATTAAGCCCAGTCACAGTTTTTACAGTGTAGGCAGCCATGGCTGTTTGAAGAGAACATGATTCTTTGATGTTTCAAAAAGAAGTTAGATGAGGCACATGGCTAAGGACTAAATAGTGATTCTTTGATGCTTTGCTATGTAAGAACTGAGTGATGATCGTTTTGAAAAGGGCACAGGCAGACCCCACATTTTAATTGTTTCTTAAGAATGGGGAACAGTTCGGACAAAGCGACAGCAGATCTTCAGGATGTGCCGTCTGATCTCGGCGGTTCTGATGCCGTAGATGATCGGGTTGAAGCAGCTCGGGAACAGCAGGTACATGGTACTGGAGAAAACCCGAACGTCGTCTGGAAGATCATTTCTGATCCGATATGACAGGAAAGCAACCAGTGCAATGGACAGGCCCATGATCATGACCACAATGTGTGTGGTGCAGGTGTGAAGAGCTTTGACACCCGACTTGTTGGACTTGAGCAAGGAGCTGAATATGAAAACATAGGAAGCAGTGACAAAGATGAAATCAGCTACAAGGATGAGGAACACGGTCAGTAGACCAATCAGGCTGTTGATGGCAGTGCTTCCACAGCCCAGCTCCACTAGTGCCATGTGCTCACAGAAACAGTGCTTCATCACATTTTCAGCACAGAATGATAACTTCCCTGCCAGAATCACAAGAACTGTGACCAGAACGAAGTTTCTGATCACAAGTGGGACGATAAACTTGAGGAATCTTGGTAACGCCATGCACTCATGGTAGTAAAGTGGTGTGCAGATGGCAAAATATCTGTCCAGTGCCATCCATACCAGAAACGTGGACTGAAAAGTTGCTACAAAGTGAACAAAGTGCATCTGAACTAGGCAGCCAATCAGAGAGATTCCTCTCCAGTTAAACAGGAAACTCAGCAGCATGTTGGGGATGGTGAACAGCGGCAGACTCAGTTCCACACATGCCATGCCAGCAATGAGGATGTGCATTGGTGAGTGGAGGCTTTTCTGAGAAATGACCACGTACAGCAGCAAGAAGTTGGCCAACAGTGACACAACCAACATGATGAAGAACGGGACGAAGAGGACAGGCCTCAGGGCTCCCAGTTCACTGAAGCCATCCAGGATGAAATATTTGTGTGACGAGATGTTTTCCATCCTGCCCTCCTCAGAAAACCTCCTCACGCTGGTTTCCAGTTGGATCACCTGAAAACAGACAAAGAGTTACTTCACATCTTCACAGCTGTCAAGTGTTTCTGCCAGGGTGCATTCCAGCTGCACAGCAACTTTAGAAATGATTGTTCAACAATTACCTTCCACTCTTCAATGCACCGTCTGTCTTCCAAACTAAAAAAAACACTAATGTTATTAATGAACTAGAATGTGGTCTTAGGGCTCTTAACTAACCCAAAGTTTAGTTCATTTTAATCAAACTCTGGTGGTTATGTAGTTGTTACGGTTCGTTTAATTGCTTGTGAACGCTCCAATTTTACTCTGGTGCGAACCAAAGGATTGCCAGATTCCCAGAACTCCAGTTAGAGGCTCTCTGCCCATCTCGAAACCAACCCTAGTGCGGTTTGATTCACTGTGAACGTAATCCGACCAGAGTCCGACCCAATTAAAGGAAATTAACCAAAATGATAATTTGCCATTGCAGAATCAGAATAACTTAATATTTGCCTTGATGGTAGAAGCAGGTGGTGGTCGGAGCGTCAAGGCTCCTTCTCTGATTCTACAGCTGACTGATTGCAGCACAAAGTCTGTGGAAATAATGGATCAACACATTGTCAACGCCTCAGAGCCTCCACAATGTATATCCAACAAAATAAACTAGTTCCAAATGAAATTTGTAAATAAGAAATGATTCATAAAAATGATAGTGAAACAAAAATAAATCTCATATTACATTCTTCCTTATCTTCATCAGAAATGTGCTCATTTCCAAAACCTATGAAAAGTAAATCTCATATTACAAATCATAGAAATAAATAAATACAGTATTACAGTTTTAGTGCAACATACAATAAAGACAAATCTAAATGTAATCACTGTGATAATAAATTAATTGTTCACACAGCTCATTCCCTCATTTAAAAACCTCCATATTTGTGCATACTGTTTATATATTATATATGTATTAAATATTGTTTGTATGCTGACCTTTTCGATTCATCACATTTTCTATTTATGCTGCTGATTTTTTTTTTTTTTTACTTAAAGTACTTGATACCTTAATATATATTTATATTTCGTACTTCGTAGTTTTGCTCCAACACACTACAGCAAATGCATTGTATTTGAAAACCCGCCAGGCAATAAAAACGATTCTCGAACTGAAATATACAACTCTGTGAGCAAACAGAACACTGATGTTGGACAATTCTGCAAAACCCCACATTATGTTCAGTGACATGTTTCGTTGTCTTGCTTTTCTTCAAGATGTGTGAATAACAACTATGAAGGTAAGGCAGATATTATAGAATGGTGATTGTATTTGTATGATGGGACATGGACTCTGGTCTGATTCTCTCCACATTAGTCTTGTGAACACCATAGCAGAATATGGCCATTAGAATCAAACTGACTCGGTTTGTGTTCAGTTCCGGATTACTTTATTCCGTGTTTCCATTTTTCACCACCAACTTACCAACTAATAAGAAATAAAACTGTGAGGCTATTTCAGCCCTCCACCTTCGTACACACCAAGATTATTATAGTTAACGAAAACTAACGAAATAACGAAAACTAGAATTGAAAAAACATTTTTGTTAACTGAAATAAAAATAAAAACTAGAGTTTTTAAAAAAACGATAACTAACTGAAACTGTATTGCGTAGTTACAAAACTAACTAAAACTAACTAAAATTATTGTGGAAATGTCCTTAGTTTTCGTTTTTGTCAACTTTTTTCATTCATAATTCAGTGTTTCTATTTGAACATGCAACACATGGTGAAAATGTTTACTGAGACTGGGATGTCTACACTCCAACCAAAATTCAAAACAGTTAATAACCTTATTGGGGCTGAGATGGATAAACCAAAGGAAATAAAGGCAAAATTTATTATGACCACTTTGAATCTCGCACCCAACACATAGCCCATTACAAAAAAACTAAAACTAACACTAAAACTAATAAAAACTAAACTAAAACTAAGCATTTTCAAAAAATAAAAACTAAACTAAAACTAGAAAACTCAGTCTTAAAACTAACTAAAACTAACTGAATTTGAAAACAAAAATTCACAACGAAATTAAAACTAAAACTAATGAAAAATCCAAAACTATTATAACCTTGGTACACACCCCTTTGCAGATCTTTTTTCTTCATTTGGCCCCTTACATTTCTGCACTTAATAACTGACTTACAATACTTTTCACATTGTGGGTAAAGAAACATCATGAGGACGAGTCCACGCTTTTACTCTTCAGTCAGGTGTTCAGAAACAAGAACATCCTATTTTCCCCTGAAGACCAAAGAACTTCCACAATGTACATCCAACAAAATAAACTAGTCCCATATTAAATAGAAACGGTACATTTTTAAGGTTCAATACATTTCCCAGTAAATAATACTATTATTTAAATAAATTGTAAATAAGAAAATACTTTATAAAAAATAATAGTGAAACAAAAATAAATCTCATATTTCATTCTTCCTTGTCTTCAGCAGAAATGTCCTCATCCCAAAGGCCTAAAGCACTAAAAAAAATCAGCAAAACCCCACATTATTTTCAGTGACAGTGTTTTCACAGGAAATGTGTTGTTGTCTCACTTTTCTTCGATATGTGTGAGTAACAACTCTGAAGGTAAGGCAGATATTATAGAATGGTGATTGTATTTGTATGATGGGACATGGACTCTGGTCTCCTGCAGTGGAAGTCAGATGCATTAAATGCAACTTTATGTTCTTTTCCTTTTTGTCAGACAGGGGAAACACAACCAATCACAAAGTGCAGAATCTCACATTTCCAGTGTTATTTCAAGGGTTACAGGACTGATCATCTCAGAGAAATAAAAGTGTCCCTGTAATAAGTCTGTAGCCACGCTCTAGACTTGAGCTCAACATAAAATTCAGCTCAAAGCTCAGCTGCCTGACTCTGTACTGTCTGCTGTTTCACATTTTGAAGCTTTTCTTTGATTCTGATTACATGAGAAGAAAAACTATGAGCAGCATGAGAACTACAGACATGGTGGTGAGAAATGGCATCAATCTATTTACCAGTACATACCGTATATCTGCGTGGACACTCTGAAATGTCTCAACTCCATTTTCTGTCAGGAGAAAAACAAGACATGAATTATTATAGCAACCAACCTCACATGGATCAGAGGCAGCCCATCTCTCCTCAGTGTGTTTGGTTTCACTTTAGTTTCCACAGATATCAGTATGTGGACATCAGAGAGCAGCAGCAGATCTACGGCTCACAGTGCAGCGCATTGCAGATAATGTGATGTTACTTGTTCCTGCTGAACGCTGACTCAGCACTTTATAACCTTTGTCTGAGGCTTCCTCATTGGCTATAGAGATTATGGCCCAATCCCAACCTCCACCCTGAACCCTGAACCCATGGATCACATGCTAAGACTGTTCTGCTCCAATGACAGCAGAGATTCACCTCGCTGCTCGGCCTGCCAGCACCACTGTCACCATGCAGCTGGAGGCCCACTTACCCGATTCAAATGTTATTAGAAGATTGAACGGGATCAGCAGTTATCAGCCGATCAGTACCTGCTGGTAGGCCACATGTAGTTATCAGCTCATTGAATGGGCTGATATATTCTAGCCTTCATTTCGCAAGTCCTGATAATGTAATAACTTCCCGATAATGTAATAAAGTGCAGCAGACCACCCATTACTTGGGTTCAAGTGGTGATACTGTGTAGGCAATTCTAGCTCAAGAGCTCTAGCGCCACCAACAGGTCAAAGTTGAATGTTTATTAACTTTTGACCCGTTCATCCGTTTTTCACAAACGAGGTATCACTGGAACCCTTGGGTCAATCCGATTTCAATGCATCCTCAATGGGGGTTTTCGGCCATATTGGATTTTCCGCCATCTTTGATTTGATCAAAAACCTTTAAAAGGCCTCTCTTATCACAAATTTTGTCTTATCTTCTCTAATCTTGGCCCAGATGATCTTCAGACCATGACACACAAATGCATTCAACATCTTCTTGAAATTCAAAGGCACTTGGCTGTGACAGCCAATCAAACTTGATGGTGAGGTCACCAAACAGGAAGTAAGCCCATTTCTCAGTAACCCTTTAGTATATCTTAACCAAACTTGGTACATATGACATCATGACATCATCATATGACTCATGACATCATCCTGGGGACACCCAAAACATCTGGTGACCTTTGACCTCTAGGGGGCCACATATTCTGTCCAATCTTCATGAAACTTAGCATATGATCTTCAGACCAATTTGAACAAATGTGTCAAACAGCTTTTTAAAATTCAAAACCATTTGGCTCTCTGACAGCCATGATAATCTTGAGTGCAGTATCTCTAGAATGCATTGGTGCAAGTGCTTCAAATTTGGAGTGTTTGTAGGGACTTAAAGATTAATTGATTTGATGATGAAGGTCAAAGGTCTCTCCTTATATGTCCTTGATGCACGTGTTTCAAATTAAGCAGCTTGCTCAGTGAGCTCAGCAACATAGCAACAGTTTAGCCAGTATATTTCATCCACTCTAGTTGTTTCTAGTTGTTATTATTATTGCTACTATTATTTTCTTTAATCATCTCCAGTCATATATTATGACTACTAATACGAATAATCAAAACTACATTACAAGTATTGCATTACCTACATAGTTTTTCTAACTACATGCTGGTACCAAAGGCTCATCGATAGCTCCAGTCCAGTGTATAAAGTCCCTTGTTTTATTATAAATGTTTTTTATATTCTATATTTACTTCAATTAGTCTATCTACTAAAACATGGAGGCCAAATGAGGCTTTGGTTAGTGAAGTTATTTCATATAATATTCACATTCAATAACGATAATACATTGTCTATTTACTATTGGTTTATGGATTATACACCAGTTCAGTATATGGATGCCGAAAGAAAGTTCAAATCCATGTTCAAAATAGCCATGATGAAGACATCAACCATAAATAAGTTATAAAATGGTGGCTTTAAAATGAGGTTGCTTTTTTGGATAGGTTGCTTTTGTTGTATGTCGAAATTAACTGAACAAATATAAAATTGTTGCATCCATTTGCCAGTGATATTTAACAAGTTCAGAGCACTGTTGGTAACACTATATATTACTGGCTTTTCTGGATATAGGTTACTTTTACTGTGTGTTAAAATTAAATAAATAAACAAATACAAAATTGTTGCATTTGGAGTCCACTACAATTTGCCAGTGATATTTAACGAGCTCAGAACACAGTTGGCAACACTTTATTTTACAGGGTCCCTAATACAATGTATCCAACCTATGTACTTAGTAAAAAGTAAAGTGTTACTGCACTGTTTGAGCAGTGCTATGTAGCCTAATCTTGCTGTTGATTATGTGAAAATGTTCTGAAAGCACTAGGCACAAGTAGTTACATATAGTTTGAAATACAAAATAATCCACTCCTAAAACGTATAAAAGCTGCAAGCAATGATGAAGGGGGCAATATAGTTGATGGCACCAAGGCTGGTTGAGACCAGGTTTTTTTCCTAGGTTCTAAGCCTGTTTAATGTCAATAAGAGTTAAAGTTTAACACCAAGATGCTCAAAGATCAGAATGGCAGCCAAATTCTGATGTGCAAAATAGTTTTGGAGCTATTTGGAGAGGTCCGGCAATATCACCAGACATTGAAAAATAAGTTTGCAATCCACTTATGTGAAGATATAGGAGTTTTTTGATATTGCACCGCCCCCTAGATGTCAAAGTTCACCAAATTGTTTAGGTGTTCCCAGGATGATGTCATGACTCTATGTACCAAGTTTGGTTAAGATATGTTAAAGGGTTGCTGAGAAATGGGCTAACTTCCTGTTTGGCGACTTAGCCATTAAGTTTGATTGGTTGTCACGGCCAAGCACCTTTAGATTTCAAGAAGCTTTTGAATGCATTCGTGTGTAATGGATACCTCATTTGTGAAAAACGGATGAACGGGTCAAAAGTTAATAAACATTCAACTTTGACCTGTAGGTGGCGCTAGAGCTCTTGAGCTAGAGTTGCCTACACAGTATCACCACTTGAACCCAAGTAATGGGTGGTCTGCTGCACTTTATTACATTATCGGGAAGTTATTACATTATCAGGACTTGCGAAATGAAGGCTAACCTGATAATGTAATAACCTCCCATTAATGTAATACTTTATTACATTATTGGTTAAAAGTGTATTACATTATTGGGAAATGCACTTTATTACATTATTGCGAAGTTATTACATTATCAGGTTTTATTACATTTTCACTAGACTCAAGTGCAGATTTTTATTACATTAACGGGAATTTATTACATTATCAGGTTCTACAGGCCATCTTCAGTGTCAGTTTTGAACACGTCAGAGGAGTTGGGAGTGTCTCTCAAAACGGAGATTCCTTGTGCATCAGATGATGGGGTATTTGCTGATGTGTTGGTTTATTGGCCCAAAAACCCACTGTTGGTTAGGCCATTATTTGTGTGATGGAGGTTTAAGGTCCAGTTGGATATAGATGAGGTATATTTCCCAACTTGGCTTTGATTGTTAACCCTTGGGGTCAAAAATAACATGCCAATATGTTTAGCAGCAGAGAAACCTCCTTAATGATTTTTTCAGTTTGAAATTTGAAATTAAGTTTTTTTTTCTGGAATGACCCCAACATGAAAAAAAGGAAAAACATTGCCTTTGTTCATATTTCCACGAAAGCTGTTCACCAACAGGGTACAAACATTGTCTTTGGCAGCTATAAAATCATTCTCATATCACAAAAAACATTAAAAAAAATAAAAACCATGCATGGAGGCATGCCACATGCACGCTTGCTAAAAAATTATGTCTACACCTATGCAGTACCTTAAGCAATAATAATAATAATAGAAAATAGAGAAATTAGAAAATTAGAACTAGAAAATTAACTAGAAAATTTCCCCTGGGGAAATTCTGAAAACACGGCTACTGCCGGTGTGTGTACACTATGATGATATTCTTCAGAGATTTCAAACTATGCCCTTTAACCTCAAAATGTGTGTGTGTGTGTGTGTGTGTGTGTGTGTGTGTGTGTAATTAAAATCACATAAAGTTACCTGTGTGTGTGTGCACGTGTGTGTTTGAAGCATATATGTATGCATGTGTGAGGAGTGTGCGTGCTTACGCGCGTGTGTGTGTGTGTGTATCTGTAACTGTAATCACATCAAAGGTCAAAGGCAATCAGATCAAAGCAATCAACAGAATTAATTGACACCTGTTCCGGCATAGTGACAGCAGAGGTGGACAGACTGAAATTTCTGGCCTCGAACAGAAAGCATTTTTGGCAAAACCATAATACCTATCATTGATCCGACTTCACTTTGAGCGTCCTGAGTTCTTCCTGAACGTCTACATATGTTTTTTTTTAAAGAAAAATGAAAAAATAGCTTTGTTAGAGCGATCTACAAAAACTGTAAAATGTCCCTTTTTCTGAAATCTTCCTGCGTTTTTAATATGGGAGCCAATGAGGCTGTTGGTGGTTTTGGTGGCGCATCTGTGCGTCCTACGCCCAAACTATAACTCTGACAGCTTTACCAGAGGATTGTGAGTGAGAAGACAAATTTTCCTACGTTTCTATGTATAAATTATCTCTGTAGAGTGAAATTTGCGGCCTGGAGCGCAGTTTTCAAATTTATTTTTTGACAATTTCTTCTCTCCCTCTACACTCTGGGGATGATGTCACACACTGTGACACGAACATTCCGTGCAATACACACTCATTATAATCTCAGAACTTCTCCAAAAATGATCATGGTCATTGAACAGGGATTGATAAAAAACTATAAGACCTATCGAAACGTGGATTAATACACCGATACACAAGACTTGTGTCTACTGTTTAAAGTTTAAATGGAGTCTCTAGGTGAAATCATGCCGGAGGAGTAGACGTTTAAAAATCTCCAATTATAGTTCTTTTTCGCTCATTTTTTGTCGGCCGTCCCATTCATTTCAATGCGAATTACGTCGCGAAAAATTCGTATTCTGTAGAGAAAGTAATAGCACACCGATCCCGATACAGCTATTGCTGTATGGGACCAGTGCTCGGTGCGATTGCCCCGAGGCCCTAATTATACATGTATCAGAGGAAGCATCTTGAATGAACAATTACAATGTAATTGGATAAATTATAACTGGAAGAGAATGTCATTCATGTCTAAACTGCTTGTTGAAATGCAGCAGAACAAACTTATAAAATCATTGTCAATGAGACAATTAGGTACTCTGGAAAAGGTTCTGTTCATAAATTCCTATGTATTTGTTAACTCTATACAAATATACAGTCATGGAAAAATGATTAGACCACACTTGTTTTCTCTTTGCTTTCTTGTTCATTTAATGTCTGGTACAACTAAAGGTACATTTGTTTGGACATATATAAAGATAACAACAAAAATATCTGATAAGAGTTTAATTTAAGAGCTGATATCTAGACATTTAACATGGTTTTCTTGATAAATGATTTTGGTTATAATCAAGAAAACCATGGAAACTGGCCAGATATCAGCTAGTAAATTAAACTCTTATCAGCTATATTTGTTGTTATCATTATATGTGTACAAATTTTTTTACCTTTAGTTGTACCAGGCATTAAATGAACAAGAAATTGAAAAAAAGGGTTGAGCTAATATTTTTTTCCATGACTGTAGAGTATATAGAGCCTTTGTATCCACTGTATAGATATTTTACAGTATTAGATAAAAGGAAAATGACTGATGTGGAAACAAGGGAAACCAGACTGCTGTTATGGACCAACTTGAACTGTTTTTTTTTGTTTTTTTAAATTATTTTCACTTATTTAATGCATTTCTGATGGTTTATACAATGTTAGGAATCTTTACTGTATTGAATAATATTTTACACACTGAACTTACCACAGAATACTTCAAGTCATTGTAATGTTTTCTTCACTTCCCCAGATGAGTAACACATGTACATTACACTAATATTTGTCTTAAAATGTTCATCATCCCAATAAAGCACCATTTCTTTAATTCCTGTACATGTTGTTGGTTTGTGTTTTTGTTGCCGTGCTTTTATCAGATTGTGACCCAGTTGGATCTGTGATTGGTGATCAGAAGGTTTTAAAATGAATTATTATAAATGTATAAATGTTTCTCTAACTATCCTTTCATTGTGTTAAAACCACTGAGAATGTAAATAATTATCTGCACCAAATTGTTTGCATGTCTGTTGATATGAGCCACCAGGGAGAGCCAGAACCAAGTTAATCTGATAGAACAGTTTGATCATTATTGATATAATATTAGTGCCCCGAGCACTGGTCCCTACAGCTATTGCTGTATGGGACCAGTGCTCGATGCGATTGCCCCGAGGCCCTAATAAACCCTTACTTTAGTAAAGCAGTAAACCAATGATGACAGGTGTGTTGTGATACCAATGAGTGGATCCCACTCATTAAATCCAATTTTTTTCTGCACTGTAAAGAGGGGAAACTCTGATATTCACAGAGTTTCTGATGAATGATGCTGAATGTTTTTTTATTTCTCACACAGACAGCAGTCATTATATAGATTTATACTGTATGGTTCACATCTTCAGTATAACTGAACTGCATTGTTTTACCAGCGAGCCACCAGGACACCCAGTTAAAGGTTGCCTCTGCAGGCTACATAGCTTACACATTTCGACATGTTATTGAGGAGGTGTGACTGGTCTCTCAAAACGGAGGTTCCCACGGGATGTACCATCTCGCCCATCTTGTTTATCATGGGTATGAACCTACTGATATCTGCAGCAGAGGGCATAACCCGGGACCCTAAATTAGAGTCTGGCATTGTCCAGCCAGTGTGGCGAGCGTTCATGGACGACATCACAATAACAACGGCTACCCACGTCCAAGCAAGATGGGTGTTGGAAACTCTGGGCAGTGTTGCCTCGTGGGCAGCATAGACTGTATATAAATAATGGACGTAGTCACCGTGACATCACCCATTAGTTTGTGGACTGCCTGTTGGAAGCCTCGAGTTCAGTGTTATACTCATCGCCATATTGCGTCGCCATCTTGTTTCTGATACGCGGAGCAGACCATATTTGGACTGTGGCGGAGTGCGAGGGATCTGATGACACTGACTACACGTCTCTCTACACCGGCAACCCGACTGAGAGAAGCAGCTGCTAATTCATGTTAGCATTAATTGGAGCATTAACTGGGATGTTAGTTTTGGCTAGCAAAAAAACAAAAACAAAATGTATCTTTCTTACCTCAGAAAACTGAGCAGCGACTCCTTGGAGTGTCTGTTAGTCCAACCAAACACTGAACAAGACATTTTTACTGAACAAAACGTTCTAATAAACTGTCATTAAGTGAAAATACAGTGTGAAAGGGTCAAAGTTATGAGACCAAATTGGTAAATGTGCTCTTTTCTATCAATATAACGTTATATATAACTTTATTGACACGTTGCCGTGGAAACGCATTGCTCTGCTTCTCTCCTGATGACGGCTCGCCTTGTTAGTGACCTGTAGCCACGTCCCAAATCATACGATTCTTTATCTTCTATCTTTTTTGAGACCATAATGTTGTCCTGAAAAAAATTTCTGAGGTAATAAATCAAGTGAGAAGTTTTCAAATTTTGCACTGAAATGAATGGGCAGATTTTTTTTGCAGCCAAACTTAGCACCCCCTACTGGAATTTTCGTTGAATTGCAGGCTTAATGCACTTCCTGGTTGGCCTCCATGCTCAGGCACGGAGATTGCCGCCTGGTGGGCAGTTGCCAAATGTATCAGGTTACCTTGACAACGCATAAACACGTTGGGTAACCACAGACAACCTGCACAAAGTAGTGTGTATGTCTGTTTTAAGGACTGCACGTCACTTTGTTCCTGTCCAGTACAGTATACAGTGAATTTATTTTAGCCTCCAGTGATCACATGCTAAGACTGTTCTGCCCCAAAGGCAGCAGAGATTCACCTTGCTGTATAAAATGCAGAACTAAAGTCCACGAATAATATGCTCACATAGGTATTAGGAGTCTCCAAGTGTGTCAGGGCGAGATGGAGGGCTGTTTTGATGGCGTCCTCTGTGGTTCGTTGCAAACTGGTAATGGTCAAGGTCTGGGGGGATAAAAGTCTTCATGCGTGACAGCACCAGCCTCTCAAAACACTTCACGGCAATTAGTGTAATAGCGACAGGGCAGTCATCATTTTGGTACTTCGAGCAGATGTTTCGGACACTGGGAGTGTCATGGAGGTTTTGAGGCACGTTGGGTCTTAAATCAAACAGTATTCTTCTTTTTTTTTCCTCTTTTGCTTTCCTGAATATTTTATATTAATATAAATTACATGTATTCATTTTAAAAGTAAATGGGTAAATGAAAGCAAACCAAATAGGAGATTGATAATGTAGAATTTATGAATTAAAATTCAGAAAGAAATATTCACTTAAAAACAATTTATTAATTTGTAATGTCCTGAATTATATTTACTACTGTTTTTTTCATACATTTAATGGCATATTCATTTATTTGTCAAATCTATTATATATTTATTTGTTATTTTAAATTTTGCTGGGTTCCATCCTTCACAGGTGTGATACTCAAAATGTTGAGTGTTGTTGTACAGAGACTTTTTAAAGCTCAGAAACTATAAATAAACAAATAATTTGAGAATAATTAACATTTCGGACAAAGCGACAGCACGTCCATGTCATCAGGATGTTGTGGAAGCAAAAAATGTATCTGGGGCAGTGTGCAGTAATCGTTGTGCTTAATCACCACATGTAATCAATCATTCAAGATTCAAGATTCAAGATTCAAAGATTTATTGTCATGTGTACAGTAAGGAAACGTGTCTCCCTGCACAATGAAATTCTTTACTTTGTTGCCCGCACTGGGTGTCAGATAGTGTACATAAATGCAACAGTATTACAACAAGTAATCTTAAATAAAAATAGAAATATAACTGTACAACAAATATAGAGAAATTTAAAGAATGTAAGAATATAAATATAAATATTTACATGGTGTGCAATAGTGTGCAATATTCAAATGTGCAGGTTACAGTATGTGACCACCACAGGGGTCCGCTCAGTCCTTGGTAGTGTTTAGCAGCCTGATGGCAGTGGGGAAGAAAGAGTTCTTGAAACGGGTGGTTTTGCATTTCACACTCCTGAACCTCCGTCCTGAGGGCAGAAGTGTGAACAGTCCGTGTTGGGGGTGTGTGGGGTCTTTGATGATGGAGGCAGCTCGTCTGTGGACTCTCCGGTGGTAAATGCTCTGCAGAGATGGTTGAGGTGTCCTCGTGATCTTAGATGCCGTCTTTACCACTCTCTGCAGGCGTTTGCGGTCTTTCACAGTGGAGCTGCCGTACCACGCGGTGATGGAGGTGGTTAGGATAGACTCAATGATGCAGCTGTAGAAGTTGCTGAGAATCTTAGGTGACATGCCAAATTTCCTCAGCCTCCTCAGGAAGCACAGCCGCTGCTGAGCCTTCTTCACCACCTGTGTGGTGTTGAATGTCCAGGTGAGGTCATCACTGATGTGGACCCCCAGATATTTGAAGCTGCTCACCCTCTCCACCTCCAGACCTTGGATAAACAGTGGCTGATGAGGTCTCCTCTCCCTCCTCATGTCCACTATCATCTCCTTGGTCTTGTCTGTGTTCAGGGTGAGGTTGTTGTCTCCACACCATGTCGCCAAACTGTCCACCTCCCTCCTATAGGATACCTCGTCCCCGCCAGTGATACGTCCAATCACGGCGGTGTCGTCGGCAAACTTGAGGATGATGTTATCAGGGTGAGAGGCGATACAGTCATGGGTGAAAAGGGTGTAGAGGATAGGGCTGAGGACGCAGCCCTGAGGAGTACCAATGTTAGTGGTGATGCTGGCTGAAGTCCTCTTCCCAATCCTGACAGACTGTGGCCTGCCAGTCAGAAAGTCCAAGAGCCAGTCACAGAGAGTGGGGTGGAGTCCGAGGGCTAACAGTTTATGGGTGAGTTTGTGGGGGATGACCGTGTTGAAGGCAGAGCTGTAGTCGATGAAGAGTACCCTAATGTAGGAATCTTTATTTTCCAGGTGGGAGAGGGAGACGTGCAGGGCAGCGGCGATGGCGTCAGAGGTAGACCTGCTACATGCTGTTACAGCTAGAGATGGGGCCAGCTATAAGCTTAGACATCCATTTGTAATTAATCGCACAGTTATAGCCAGGGGCGTGCACTCAAAAAATGTTGACCATTGTCTACTTAAAAAAATTAAGGAAACAAAGTGACACTTAATATAATTGAATAGATTTCAATTCCTTCAACTTTGATTAAAAACTATTGATTTAATAAAGTAAATTTAAACTTTAAATACAAAATAATAAAATTATTGGTTGAAATATTTTGGATTTACTAATAATATGGCAAAGGTTGAGTAAATCCAAGTAAAATTTACAGGGAAAACTAATTAATATTTACTAAATATCTGAGAAAAGGTAATTTGGATTTACCAAATATTTGTGAAAAAGTGATTTAGATTTACTAATTAATTAAATGGAATTAATTCATATTTAGTAATTATCTGGGTGAAATTGATTTATATTTACTAAATATCTGGATGAAATTGATTACTTACTATGTTTATGGGTTAAATTGAGGCTATCCTTCTAAATATTTGGATAAGAATAATTTGGATTCAATGAATGAAATAAGTTGTGTCAACTTATAATTGGTACCACATGACATGAAATCTATGTAATATTATTAATTGTCACTTTGTTGCCATAATATTTTTAAGTTGAATTTACGTAATACCATGCCTTCTTGTTGCAAGAAGTTACTGGAGGTCAGTTAACAAATTACCATATGTAGGAAAACAGCAGATAAACATTTATTTGTGTAATTTTGTCTACACATACATTTTCAACATTTTTTCAAAAATAGTTTTTGTGCAAAATGCCAAAATACAAAGAAACAGAGATAAATGCTGTAAAAAACAAAACATAAACAATGTGTACAATAGGGATGTGTATGCTGGCAATCTGTTTACCAGTATTATATATTTTGATCAAGGAAATTAGGAAGTGAAATCACATTCACAAGGATAGTTGAGAGAGATCTACACATTCCTCCTAAGTACAGAATGACCTATGACCTAGCAGTGTTTTCAGACTACAAAAAAATAAACAAATACATTTTTCTTTTAATATGAAAACTGAAATGGTTAAGGCCAATATGGTTTAAACTGTTAACAGAAATCAAAACATCCATCCCTATGTTAACAGATACTTCACTTGGTTTGGTTCTTTACTAACTTAAAGGGATAGTTCATCATTCTTGAAAATTGGCCCATTGCCATAATCCCTTTAGTCATAACAGTAGGTTTGTTAATTTTATTTGTTGGTGCAAGCTATGTTTAGAACGGCAGAGAGCAGCCGGGAGCTGCTCAGAGCTACGCTACAGAGGCCAGTGGAATTTCTTGGTTTCCCTCATCAAGTACACAACCAAAAAACTCCAAAACGCTGTGGTGGACAAGCTCTGACCTGCACATTGACCACGCTATGAGATAATAATGGAACATTACGAGACAGAGCTGTTTTAGAGGTAAATACAGAGACTGCTTGCTGAACAACTGACCCAAAGGCAACGCGCATCAGCTGTTTTGTATGAATTTACCTCTAAAACGGCTCTGTCTCATAACATGCCATTATTATGTCATAGCGTGGTGAATGTGCAGGTCACAACTTGTCCACCACAGTGTTTTGGAGATTTTTGGTTGTGTATTTGATGAGTTTGATGAGGGAAACCAAGAAATTCCATTAGCCTCCGTAGCGTAGCTCTGAGCAGCTCCCGGCTGCTCTCCGCTGTTCTAAACATAGCTTGCACTGACAAATAAATGCAGCATTATCACTTGCTTATTACTTCTGGCTTCCAATCTACAAAAACACTTACTTGTGCCAGTAAGTCCAAAGTACAACCACCTTCAAATGAGTATGGATAACCAGTTGACAATCCAGTTCAAGGAAGAGTTTCTGAAAGGGTTCAAAAGTGTACCTGAGCTTCTTGGGATATGCGAGATTCGCTGCATACATCAAACCAATGAGCATGGCACAAGCCCTTGGAAAGTTACCCAGAGTGGTCAGGACCTTTGTTCCGTCTATCACGATTCCGATGTCCTCTGTACCTTCTGACAGACTGGTCTGGATGCTGTAGATTTTCATCTCTTGTACAGCAAGGTCCTGTGCCACACTGCCTTCATCTGCATCCTACCATGACGAGAACATTTTGTATTTTAGACTGTACAGCTAAAGGAAATGGCCCTAAATAAACAGAGAGAGAGAGAGAGAGAGAGACAAACATCATACTCTTTAAAGAGCTGGTCGGCAGGTTCCCCAAAGTACAGCATCAGACACCGGATCACAATGTCTCTGCTTATGTTAATGGTAGGATTGCTAGGAGCCTGAAATAACATAAATTAATATTACACAAGGTCATGGTTCAGTTTTTAATGCTAGGATGCTTACACTTGTGTTATTTTGAAAGAAAGAGACCACTTTCAATAATCCTTTATGTGCTGTGTGAGTGGCCAGTTTTATGAAACACTTCCTGTCTTAACTGAGGTTTTCAGAGGACCAACTATGACTCCAGAAAGTCACTGGTCTGGGAAAAATAAAAATAAACTTCCATAAAACCAAAACATTTTGAATGTTATGTTTATCATTGAACATTTGGTGAGCTGGTAGTTGAGTTTTGTGACTTTTGGACAGACTAGGTGCTTCCCTGCCTATATGTTTTATGATAAGATATGCTACAGGGTGCACCATCAAACCACAGTAGAGGAAGAGAAGCAATATCATTTTAACTCAATTTCAACTCATGGAGAGACTGCCAAAGTAGGCCTTTTCCCAAATTGTTGATGTTAAAGCAGCTAGAAAATAGGGATGAGTGGCAGCTGTTGTTTAAAGACACAGATGTGTACATTTATACAGAAAATACACTAATACAGTATGTGTGAAACACCAAAAGCTAATTATTTATAATCAGTGTATAAAAATTTAAACATTTTGCATGAGCTAATTGAATGGTCACAGTCTTATAGACAGTCACATGTTAGCATGTCCTCCTGCAGATTCAGTAAAAATGTAAATTTTCCAACGGTCCCACACTTTGAGTGGAAGAGGTTCAGAAGCCGTTAAGAGTATTCATCCAGCTTGGACATGAACTTTGACTCCAGGTGCACTGTTGTATTTCTTTGGAACTCATCCTGGATCTAAAAGACAGATGATGGAACCTGTAAGCCATATTTGATCTTGACAATACCTGAAAACATGATTTATGAGATGACAGTAACTTAGCATATTTTATATTCAAATGTTTTTTTATATTTTATGCTGCTTTCATTTTAAATTCAGGTTTGAACCTAAGGTTAAACATACAGTAGCCTATATTGTTTAAAGGTTTGTTCACGGTTTTGCAATGCCATGTTGTCGACTTATGCTGGGTAAGCAAAGTTGATAGTAAGTGCAATACATAGGCCTACCTGTGGTCTTGAAATGTTGATAGATTCCCTATGCACCTAGAAAGAAATGCATAGCTGTAAGTCATTTGGATGAATTAATATTTTAAACGCAAAACTCTGAAGAGAGGATATGGAAATAAACTAAATAAGCAATTAAAGTTTGCACTTGCTTTTGTATGTACAGTAAGTTCAATAATTATTAGGATAGTTATCATAACATTTGTTTTAAAAAAAGAAAGATATAATGAAAATGCCTAGTTTAAAACCATGTATGAGTCGCAGCTGCCCCCCCCCACACACACACACACGCACAGCTAAAACACCGCCGCTAATATACCAAACTGCATTTAGACATTTTTTTCATGTATATTTTACTAGTATTTATTTTGTAAATATTAATTAAGCCCAGTCACAGTTTTTACAGTGTAGGCAGCCATGGCTGTTTGAAGAGAACATGATTCTTTGATGTTTCAAAAAGAAGTTAGATGAGGCACATGGCTAAGGACTAAATAGTTATTCTTTGATGCTTTGCTATGTAAGAACTGAGTGATGATCGTTTTGAAAAGGGCACAGGCAGACCCCACATTTTAATTGTTTCTTAAGAATGGGGAACAGTTCGGACAAAGCGACAGCAGATCTTCAGGATGTGCCGTCTGATCTCGGCGGTTCTGATGCCGTAGATGATCGGGTTGAAGCAGCTCGGGAACAGCAGGTACATGGTACTGGAGAAAACCCGAACGTCGTCTGGAAGATCATTTCTGATCCGATATGACAGGAAAGCAACCAGTGCAATGGACAGGCCCATGATCATGACCACAATGTGTGTGGTGCAGGTGTGAAGAGCTTTGACACCCGACTTGTTGGACTTGAGCAAGGAGCTGAATATGAAAACATAGGAAGCAGTGACAAAGATGAAATCAGCTACAAGGATGAGGAACACGGTCAGTAGACCAATCAGGCTGTTGATGGCAGTGCTTCCACAGCCCAGCTCCACTAGTGCCATGTGCTCACAGAAACAGTGCTTCATCACATTTTCAGCACAGAATGATAACTTCCCTGCCAGAATCACAAGAACTGTGACCAGAACGAAGTTTCTGATCACAAGTGGGACGATAAACTTGAGGAATCTTGGTAACGCCATGCACTCATGGTAGTAAAGTGGTGTGCAGATGGCAAAATATCTGTCCAGTGCCATCCATACCAGAAACGTGGACTGAAAAGTTGCTACAAAGTGAACAAAGTGCATCTGAACTAGGCAGCCAATCAGAGAGATTCCTCTCCAGTTAAACAGGAAACTCAGCAGCATGTTGGGGATGGTGAACAGCGGCAGACTCAGTTCCACACATGCCATGCCAGCAATGAGGATGTGCATTGGTGAGTGGAGGCTTTTCTGAGAAATGACCACGTACAGCAGCAAGAAGTTGGCCAACAGTGACACAACCAACATGATGAAGAACGGGACGAAGAGGACGGGCCTCAGGGCTCCCAGTTCACTGAAGCCATCCAGGATGAAATATTTGTGTGACGAGATGTTTTCCATCCTGCCCTCCTCAGAAAACCTCCTCACGCTGGTTTCCAGTTGGATCACCTGAAAACAGACAAAGAGTTACTTCACATCTTCACAGCTGTCAAGTGTTTCTGCCAGGGTGCATTCCAGCTGCACAGCAACTTTAGAAATGATTGTTCAACAATTACCTTCCACTCTTCAATGCACCGTCTGTCTTCCAAACTAAAAAAAACATTAATGTTATTAATGAACTAGAATGTGGTCTTAGGGCTCTTAACTAACCCAAAGTTTAGTTCATTTTAATCAAACTCTGGTGGTTATGTAGTTGTTACGGTTCGTTTAATTGCTTGTGAACGCTCCAATTTTACTCTGGTGCGAACCAAAGGATTGCCAGATTCCCAGAACTCCAGTTAGAGGCTCTCTGCCCATCTCGAAACCAACCCTAGTGCGGTTTGATTCACTGTGAACGTAATCCGACCAGAGTCCGACCCAATTAAAGGAAATTAACCAAAATGATAATTTGCCATTGCAGAATCAGAATAACTTAATATTTGCCTTGATGGTAGAAGCAGGTGGTGGTCGGAGCGTCAAGGCTCCTTCTCTGATTCTACAGCTGACTGATTGCAGCACAAAGTCTGTGGAAATAATGGATCAACACATTGTCAACGCCTCAGAGCCTCCACAATGTATATCCAACAAAATAAACTAGTTCCAAATGAAATTTGTAAATAAGAAATGATTCATAAAAATGATAGTGAAACAAAAATAAATCTCATATTACATTCTTCCTTATCTTCATCAGAAATGTGCTCATTTCCAAAACCTATGAAAAGTAAATCTCATATTACAAATCATAGAAATAAATAAATACAGTATTACAGTTTTAGTGCAACATACAATAAAGACACATCTAAATGTAATCACTGTGATAATAAATTAATTGTTCACACAGCTCATTCCCTCATTTAAAAACCTCCATATTTGTGCATACTGTTTATATATTATATATGTATTAAATATTGTTTGTATGCTGACCTTTTCGATTCATCACATTTTCTATTTATGCTGCTGATTTTTTTTTTTTTTTACTTAAAGTACTTGATACCTTAATATATATTTATATTTCGTACTTCGTAGTTTTGCTCCAACACACTACAGCAAATGCATTGTATTTGAAAACCCGCCAGGCAATAAAAACGATTCTCGAACTGAAATATACAATTCTGTGAGCAAACAGAACACTGATGTTGGACAATTCTGCAAAACCCCACATTATGTTCAGTGACATGTTTCGTTGTCTTGCTTTTCTTCAAGATGTGTGAATAACAACTATGAAGGTAAGGCAGATATTATAGAATGGTGATTGTATTTGTATGATGGGACATGGACTCTGGTCTGATTCTCTCCACATTAGTCTTGTGAACACCATAGCAGAATATGGCCATTAGAATCAAACTGACTCGGTTTGTGTTCAGTTCCGGATTACTTTATTCCGTGTTTCCATTTTTCACCACCAACTTACCAACTAATAAGAAATAAAACTGTGAGGCTATTTCAGCCCTCCACCTTCGTACACACCAAGATTATTATAGTTAACGAAAACTAACGAAATAACGAAAACTAGAATTGAAAAAACATTTTTGTTAACTGAAATAAAAATAAAAACTAGAGTTTTTAAAAAAACGATAACTAACTGAAACTGTATTGCGTAGTTACAAAACTAACTAAAACTAACTAAAATTATTGTGGAAATGTCCTTAGTTTTCGTTTTTGTCAACTTTTTTCATTCATAATTCAGTGTTTCTATTTGAACATGCAACACATGGTGAAAATGTTTACTGAGACTGGGATGTCTACACTCCAACCAAAATTCAAAACAGTTAATAACCTTATTGGGGCTGAGATGGATAAACCAAAGGAAATAAAGGCAAAATTTATTATGACCACTTTGAATCTCGCACCCAACACATAGCCCATTACAAAAAAACTAAAACTAACACTAAAACTAATAAAAACTAAACTAAAACTAAGCATTTTCAAAAAATAAAAACTAAACTAAAACTAGAAAACTCAGTCTTAAAACTAACTAAAACTAACTGAATTTGAAAACAAAAATTCACAACGAAATTAAAACTAAAACTAATGAAAAATCCAAAACTATTATAACCTTGGTACACACCCCTTTGCAGATCTTTTTTCTTCATTTGGCCCCTTACATTTCTGCACTTAATAACTGACTTACAATACTTTTCACATTGTGGGTAAAGAAACATCATGAGGACGAGTCCACGCTTTTACTCTTCAGTCAGGTGTTCAGAAACAAGAACATCCTATTTTCCCCTGAAGACCAAAGAACTTCCACAATGTACATCCAACAAAATAAACTAGTCCCATATTAAATAGAAACGGTACATTTTTAAGGTTCAATACATTTCCCAGTAAATAATACTATTATTTAAATAAATTGTAAATAAGAAAATACTTTATAAAAAATAATAGTGAAACAAAAATAAATCTCATATTTCATTCTTCCTTGTCTTCAGCAGAAATGTCCTCATCCCAAAGGCCTAAAGCACTAAAAAAAATCAGCAAAACCCCACATTATTTTCAGTGACAGTGTTTTCACAGGAAATGTGTTGTTGTCTCACTTTTCTTCGATATGTGTGAGTAACAACTCTGAAGGTAAGGCAGATATTATAGAATGGTGATTGTATTTGTATGATGGGACATGGACTCTGGTCTCCTGCAGTGGAAGTCAGATGCATTAAATGCAACTTTATGTTCTTTTCCTTTTTGTCAGACAGGGGAAACACAACCAATCACAAAGTGCAGAATCTCACATTTCCAGTGTTATTTCAAGGGTTACAGGACTGATCATCTCAGAGAAATAAAAGTGTCCCTGTAATAAGTCTGTAGCCACGCTCTAGACTTGAGCTCAACATAAAATTCAGCTCAAAGCTCAGCTGCCTGACTCTGTACTGTCTGCTGTTTCACATTTTGAAGCTTTTCTTTGATTCTGATTACATGAGAAGAAAAACTATGAGCAGCATGAGAACTACAGACATGGTGGTGAGAAATGGCATCAATCTATTTACCAGTACATACCGTATATCTGCGTGGACACTCTGAAATGTCTCAACTCCATTTTCTGTCAGGAGAAAAACAAGACATGAATTATTATAGCAACCAACCTCACATGGATCAGAGGCAGCCCATCTCTCCTCAGTGTGTTTGGTTTCACTTTAGGTTCCACAGATATCAGTATGTGGACATCAGAGAGCAGCAGCAGATCTACGGCTCACAGTGCAGCGCATTGCAGATAATGTGATGTTACTTGTTCCTGCTGAACGCTGACTCAGCACTTTATAACCTTTGTCTGAGGCTTCCTCATTGGCTATAGAGATTATGGCCCAATCCCAACCTCCACCCTGAACCCTGAACCCATGGATCACATGCTAAGACTGTTCTGCTCCAATGACAGCAGAGATTCACCTCGCTGCTCGGCCTGCCAGCACCACTGTCACCATGCAGCTGGAGGCCCACTTACCCGATTCAAATGTTATTAGAAGATTGAACGGGATCAGCAGTTATCAGCCGATCAGTACCTGCTGGTAGGCCACATGTAGTTATCAGCTCATTGAATGGGCTGATATATTCTAGCCTTCATTTCGCAAGTCCTGATAATGTAATAACTTCCCGATAATGTAATAAAGTGCAGCAGACCACCCATTACTTGGGTTCAAGTGGTGATACTGTGTAGGCAATTCTAGCTCAAGAGCTCTAGCGCCACCAACAGGTCAAAGTTGAATGTTTATTAACTTTTGACCCGTTCATCCGTTTTTCACAAACGAGGTATCACTGGAACCCTTGGGTCAATCCGATTTCAATGCATCCTCAATGGGGGTTTTCGGCCATATTGGATTTTCCGCCATCTTTGATTTGATCAAAAACCTTTAAAAGGCCTCTCTTATCACAAATTTTGTCTTATCTTCTCTAATCTTGGCCCAGATGATCTTCAGACCATGACACACAAATGCATTCAACATCTTCTTGAAATTCAAAGGCACTTGGCTGTGACAGCCAATCAAACTTGATGGTGAGGTCACCAAACAGGAAGTAAGCCCATTTCTCAGTAACCCTTTAGTATATCTTAACCAAACTTGGTACATATGACATCATGACATCATCATATGACTCATGACATCATCCTGGGGACACCCAAAACATCTGGTGACCTTTGACCTCTAGGGGGCCACATATTCTGTCCAATCTTCATGAAACTTAGCATATGATCTTCAGACCAATTTGAACAAATGTGTCAAACAGCTTTTTAAAATTCAAAACCATTTGGCTCTCTGACAGCCATGATAATCTTGAGTGCAGTATCTCTAGAATGCATTGGTGCAAGTGCTTCAAATTTGGAGTGTTTGTAGGGACTTAAAGATTAATTGATTTGATGATGAAGGTCAAAGGTCTCTCCTTATATGTCCTTGATGCACGTGTTTCAAATTAAGCAGCTTGCTCAGTGAGCTCAGCAACATAGCAACAGTTTAGCCAGTATATTTCATCCACTCTAGTTGTTTCTAGTTGTTATTATTATTGCTACTATTATTTTCTTTAATCATCTCCAGTCATATATTATGACTACTAATACGAATAATCAAAACTATAGTATTACATTACAAGTATTGCATTACCTACATAGTTTTTCTAACTACATGCTGGTACCAAAGGCTCATCGATAGCTCCAGTCCAGTGTATAAAGTCCCTTGTTTTATTATAAATGTTTTTTATATTCTATATTTACTTCAATTAGTCTATCTACTAAAACATGGAGGCCAAATGAGGCTTTGGTTGGTGAAGTTATTTCATATAATATTCACATTCAATAACGATAATACATTGTCTATTTACTATTGGTTTATGGATTATACACCAGTTCAGTATATGGATGCCGAAAGAAAGTTCAAATCCATGTTCAAAATAGCCATGATGAAGACATCAACCATAAATAAGTTATAAAATGGTGGCTTTAAAATGAGGTTGCTTTTTTGGATAGGTTGCTTTTGTTGTATGTCGAAATTAACTGAACAAATATAAAATTGTTGCATCCATTTGCCAGTGATATTTAACAAGTTCAGAGCACTGTTGGTAACACTATATATTACTGGCTTTTCTGGATATAGGTTACTTTTACTGTGTGTTAAAATTAAATAAATAAACAAATACAAAATTGTTGCATTTGGAGTCCACTACAATTTGCCAGTGATATTTAACGAGCTCAGAACACAGTTGGCAACACTTTATTTTACAGGGTCCCTAATACAATGTATCCAACCTATGTACTTAGTAAAAAGTAAAGTGTTACTGCACTGTTTGAGCAGTGCTATGTAGCCTAATCTTGCTGTTGATTATGTGAAAATGTTCTGAAAGCACTAGGCACAAGTAGTTACATATAGTTTGAAATACAAAATAATCCACTCCTAAAACGTATAAAAGCTGCAAGCAATGATGAAGGGGGCAATATAGTTGATGGCACCAAGGCTGGTTGAGACCAGGTTTTTTTCCTAGGTTCTAAGCCTGTTTAATGTCAATAAGAGTTAAAGTTTAACACCAAGATGCTCAAAGATCAGAATGGCAGCCAAATTCTGATGTGCAAAATAGTTTTGGAGCTATTTGGAGAGGTCCGGCAATATCACCAGACATTGAAAAATAAGTTTGCAATCCACTTATGTGAAGATATAGGAGTTTTTTGATATTGCACCGCCCCCTAGATGTCAAAGTTCACCAAATTGTTTAGGTGTTCCCAGGATGATGTCATGACTCTATGTACCAAGTTTGGTTAAGATATGTTAAAGGGTTGCTGAGAAATGGGCTAACTTCCTGTTTGGCGACTTAGCCATTAAGTTTGATTGGTTGTCACGGCCAAGCACCTTTAGATTTCAAGAATCTTTTGAATGGATTCGTGTGTAATGGATACCTCATTTGTGAAAAACGGATGAACGGGTCAAAAGTTAATAAACATTCAACTTTGACCTGTAGGTGGCGCTAGAGCTCTTGAGCTAGAGTTGCCTACACAGTATCACCACTTGAACCCAAGTAATGGGTGGTCTGCTGCACTTTATTACATTATCGGGAAGTTATTACATTATCAGGACTTGCGAAATGAAGGCTAACCTGATAATGTAATAACCTCCCATTAATGTAATACTTTATTACATTATTGGTTAAAAGTGTATTACATTATTGGGAAATGCACTTTATTACATTATTGCGAAGTTATTACATTATCAGGTTTTATTACATTTTCACTAGACTCAAGTGCAGATTTTTATTACATTAACGGGAATTTATTACATTATCAGGTTCTACAGGCCATCTTCAGTGTCAGTTTTGAACACGTCAGAGGAGTTGGGAGTGTCTCTCAAAACGGAGATTCCTTGTGCATCAGATGATGGGGTATTTGCTGATGTGTTGGTTTATTGCGCCCAAAAACCCACTGTTGGTTAGGCCATTATTTGTGTGATGGAGGTTTAAGGTCCAGTTGGATATAGATGAGGTATATTTCCCAACTTGGCTTTGATTGTTAACCCTTGGGGTCAAAAATAACATGCCAATATGTTTAGCAGCAGAGAAACCTCCTTAATGATTTTTTCAGTTTGAAATTTGAAATTAAGTTTTTTTTTCTGGAATGACCCCAACATGAAAAAAAGGAAAAACATTGCCTTTGTTCATATTTCCACGAAAGCTGTTCACCAACAGGGTACAAACATTGTCTTTGGCAGCTATAAAATCATTCTCATATCACAAAAAACATTAAAAAAAATAAAAACCATGCATGGAGGCATGCCACATGCACGCTTGCTAAAAAATTATGTCTACACCTATGCAGTACCTTAAGCAATAATAATAATAATAGAAAATAGAGAAATTAGAAAATTAGAACTAGAAAATTAACTAGAAAATTTCCCCTGGGGAAATTCTGAAAACACGGCTACTGCCGGTGTGTGTACACTATGATGATATTCTTCAGAGATTTCAAACTATGCCCTTTAACCTCAAAATGTGTGTGTGTGTGTGTGTGTGTGTGTGTGTGTGTGTGTGTGTGTGTGTGTGTAATTAAAATCACATAAAGTTACCTGTGTGTGTGTGCACGTGTGTGTTTGAAGCATATATGTATGCATGTGTGAGGAGTGTGCGTGCTTACGCGCGTGTGTATCTGTAACTGTAATCACATCAAAGGTCAAAGGCAATCAGATCAAAGCAATCAACAGAATTAATTGACACCTGTTCCGGCATAGTGACAGCAGAGGTGGACAGACTGAAATTTCTGGCCTCGAACAGAAAGCATTTTTGGCAAAACCATAATACCTATCATTGATCTGACTTCACTTTGAGCGTCCTGAGTTCTTCCTGAACGTCTACATATGTTTTTTTTTAAAGAAAAATGAAAAAATAGCTTTGTTAGAGCGATCTACAAAAACTGTAAAATGTCCCTTTTTCTGAAATCTTCCTGCGTTTTTAATATGGGAGCCAATGAGGCTGTTGGTGGTTTTGGTGGCGCATCTGTGCGTCCTACGCCCAAACTATAACTCTGACAGCTTTACCAGAGGATTGTGAGTGAGAAGACAAATTTTCCTACGTTTTTATATATACATTATCTCTGTAGAGTGAAATTTGCGGCCTGGAGCGCAGTTTTCAAATTTATTTTTTGACAATTTCTTCTCTCCCTCTACACTCTGGGGATGATGTCACACACTGTGACACGAACATTCCGTGCAATACACACTCATTATAATCTCAGAACTTCTCCAAAAATGATCATGGTCATTGAACAGGGATTGATAAAAAACTATAAGACCTATCGAAACGTGGATTAATACACCGATACACAAGACTTGTGTCTACTGTTTAAAGTTTAAATGGAGTCTCTAGGTGAAATCATGCCGGAGGAGTAGACGTTTAAAAATCTCCAATTATAGTTCTTTTTCGCTCATTTTTTGTCGGCCGTCCCATTCATTTCAATGCGAATTACGTCGCGAAAAATTCGTATTCTGTAGAGAAAGGTAATAGCACACCGATCCCGATACAGCTATTGCTGTATGGGACCAGTGCTCGGTGCGATTGCCCCGAGGCCCTAATTATACATGTATCAGAGGAAGCACCTTGAATGAACAATTACAATGTAATTGGATAAATTATAACTGGAAGAGAATGTCATTCATGTCTAAACTGCTTGTTGAAATGCAGCAGAACAAACTTATAAAATCATTGTCAATGAGACAATTAGGTACTCTGGAAAAGGTTCTGTTCATAAATTCCTATGTATTTGTTAACTCTATACAAATATACAGTCATGGAAAAATGATTAGACCACACTTGTTTTCTCTTTGCTTTCTTGTTCATTTAATGTCTGGTACAACTAAAGGTACATTTGTTTGGACATATATAAAGATAACAACAAAAATATCTGATAAGAGTTTAATTTAAGAGCTGATATCTAGACATTTAACATGGTTTTCTTGATAAATGATTTTGGTTATAATCAAGAAAACCATGGAAACTGGCCAGATATCAGCTAGTAAATTAAACTGTTATCAGCTATATTTGTTGTTATCATTATATGTGTACAAATTTTTTTACCTTTAGTTGTACCAGGCATTAAATGAACAAGAAATTGAAAAAAAGGGTTGAGCTAATATTTTTTTCCATGACTGTAGAGTATATAGAGCCTTTGTATCCACTGTATAGATATTTTACAGTATTAGATAAAAGGAAAATGACTGATGTGGAAACAAGGGAAACCAGACTGCTGTTATGGACCAACTTGAACTGTTTTTTTTTGTTTTTTTAAATTATTTTCACTTATTTAATGCATTTCTGATGGTTTATACAATGTTAGGAATCTTTACTGTATTGAATAATATTTTACACACTGAACTTACCACAGAATACTTCAAGTCGTTGTAATGTTTTCTTCACTTCCCCAGATGAGTAACACATGTACATTACACTAATATTTGTCTTAAAATGTTCATCATCCCAATAAAGCACCATTTCTTTAATTCCTGTACATGTTGTTGGTTTGTGTTTTTGTTGCCGTGCTTTTATCAGATTGTGACCCAGTTGGATCTGTGATTGGTGATCAGAAGGTTTTAAAATGAATTATTATAAATGTATAAATGTTTCTCTAACTATCCTTTCATTGTGTTAAAACCACTGAGAATGTAAATAATTATCTGCACCAAATTGTTTGCATGTCTGTTGATATGAGCCACCAGGGGGAGCCAGAACCAAGTTAATCTGATAGAACAGTTTGATCATTATTGATATAATATTAGTGCCCCGAGCACTGGTCCCTACAGCTATTGCTGTATGGGACCAGTGCTCGGTGCGATTGCCCCGAGACCCTAATAAACCCTTACTTTAGTAAAGCAGTAAACCAATGATGACAGGTGTGTTGTGATACCAATGAGTGGATGGCAGTAATGACACCCGGTTACGTCAATCGGAGGTCACAAAAATTAATGTGGAATCGGTGTGTGCATATGCCAAAACAATGTCGGACTCCGTAGTTTTCTCTGGTCCCCTGCCAAATTTGACCAGCGATGATATGTGTAGCCGCATTTCATCGCTCCAGCGCTGGTTGTCGAGGTGGTGTCCAGCAAACAACGTGGGCTTCGTTAATCATTGGCAAACTTTCTGGAGGAGACCTGGTCTTATTAGGAGAGATGGTGTTCATCCCACTTTGGATGGAGCCGCTCTCATATCTAGCAACCTGACCAAGTTTATTAACGGTCCAAACCCGTGACAAGTCAGAGTTGAGACCAGGAGGCAGAGTCGCAGTGTAAAACACTTCTCTGCCTTTCCCTTTGAGCAGTCATCCACCCAAAATCCCATAGAGACTGTGTCTGTCCCCCGTCCTCCCAAAGTTAAGTTAATTAAACCAGGTTCTAACAGAAGAGGAGTTACCCAAAATAACCTAATAAAAATTGAAACTTCAACTGCAAATAAACAAAAACCCAAAATAATTAAATGTGGACTCTTAAACATTAGATCCTTATCATCTAAAGCTTTATTAGTAAATGAGTTAATATCAGACTGCAATATTGACTTACTTTGTCTAACTGAAACCTGGCTGCGTGATGAAGAATATGTTAGCCTAAATGAATCTACTCCTCCTAGTCATATTAATACTCATATCCCTCGTGGCACAGGCCGAGGAGGAGGAGTTGCAGCGATATATGAGTCAAACCTTCTAATTACCCCAAAACCTAAACTAAACTATAACTCATTTGAAAGCCTTGTTCTCAGTCTTTCACACCCAACCTGGAAAAACCAACAGCCAATCCTATTTGTCATAGTTTACCGGCCTCCCGGTCCATATTCAGAATTTTTATCACAATTCTCTGAGTTTTTATCAAGCCTAGTACTAATTACAGATAAGGTAATTATTGTAGGTGATTTTAATATTCATGTTGACGTTGATAATGATAGCCTTAGTACTGCTTTTATCTCCTTACTAGAATCGATTGGCTTTAATCAGAAAGTTCATGAAGCCACTCACTCTTTTAACCACACCCTCGACCTTGTGTTGACGTATGGGATTGAAATTGAACATTTAATAGTTTTCCCACAAAATCCTGTGTTATCAGACCATTATTTAATAACTTTTGAAGTCCTGCTATTGGACTACTCGCTAATAAGCAAGAGTTTCTACACTAGATGTCTATCTGATAGTGCTGTAGCTAAGTTCAAGGAAGTGATTCCACCTGTCTTTAACTCTTTTACGTGCTCCAACATAATAGAGGACTATGTTAACTTCAGTCCCTCCCTAATTGATAACTTTGTCGACAGTACTGCAGATTCACTGCGAACAACGCTAGATTTTATTGCCCCACTAAAAAAGAAAATAATAAAACAGAAAAAGTTAACTCCATGGTACAATTCTCAAACCCGTGAACTGAAGCAAATTTCACGAAAGCTCGAAAGGAAATGGCGTTCAACTAAGCTGGATGAATTTCTTTTAACCTGGCAGGACAGTCTTAAAACATATAAGAAAATCCTCCGTAAAGCCAGATCAGCCTATTATTCCTCATTAATTGAGAAAAATAAGAACAACCCAAGATTCCTTTTCAGCACTGTAGCCAGGCTGACAGAGAGTCACAGCTCTATTGAACCATGTATTCCTATTGCACTCACTACTAATGATTTTATGAGCTTTTTCAATGAGAAAATTATAACTATTAGAAATAAAATTCACTACCTCCTGCCATTAACTGGTACTGAGGCATCCTTAAACCCTGGAGCCTTAGAAACGGGTACAAACCCTGATAAATATTTAGATCGCTTCGCTCCCATCACTTTCCAACAACTAACCTCAATGATTTCCTCATCTAAACCGTCAACCTGTCTCCTAGACCCCATACCAACAAGGCTGCTTAAAGAGGTTCTACCTTTAACGGGTACTTCTTTCTTAGATGCAATCAACTTGTCATTATTAACAGGCTACGTGCCACAATCATTTAAAGTAGCTGTAATTAAACCTCTTCTCAAAAAGGTTAATTTAGATCCGGGCGTTTTAGCAAACTATAGACCAATATCTAACCTCCCCTTCATCTCTAAGATCCTGGAGAAAGCAGTCGCAAATCAACTTTGTGATTTTCTTCAACACAATAGTCTATATGAGGACTTCCAGTCAGGATTTAGAACTCATCATAGCACAGAAACAGCATTGGTAAAAATTACAAATGACCTTTTAATTGCTTCTGATAATGGACTTGTCTCAGTCCTTGTCTTACTAGATCTGAGTGCTGCATTTGATACAATTGACCATCGTATCCTATTACAGAGACTGGAACATGTAATTGGCATTAGAGGAACGGCACTGGGCTGGTTTAAATCGTACTTATTAGACCGTTTCCAGTTTGTTCATGTGAATAATGAATCCTCCGTGCGCACTGATGTTAACCACGGTGTTCCACAGGGTTCTGTGCTTGGACCAATTTTATTCACCCTTTATATGCTCCCTCTAGGTAATATAATTAGAAAACATTCAATTAACTTTCATTGTTATGCTGATGACACTCAGTTATATATATCAATCAAGCCAGGTGAAACTGATCAGCTAGCCAAACTAAATGCATGCCTTAAAGACATAAAAACCTGGATGGTCCACAACTTCCTAATGTTAAACTCGGAAAAAACAGAAGTGATTGTAGTGGGACCCGAACTCCTCCGAAACTCATTATCTAAAGACTTAATTAGCATCGATGGCATTACCCTGGCCTCCAATACCACCATAAGGAATCTCGGAGTTATCTTTGATCAGGATCTGTCATTTAACTCCCATATAAAACAAACTTCAAGGACTGCATTTTTTCACCTACGTAATATTACAAAAATTAGACACATCCTGTCTCAAAAGGATGCAGAAAAATTAGTTCATGCTTTTGTTACTTCAAGGTTAGATTACTGTAATTCCTTACTGTCAGGCTGCTCCAATAAATCCCTTAAAACTCTTCAGTTAGTCCAAAATGCTGCGGCTCGTGTACTAACAAGAACCAAGAAAAGAGATCATATTTCTCCTGTTCTAGCTTCGCTGCACTGGCTCCCTGTAAAATCCAGAATTGAGTTCAAAATCCTTCTTCTTACTTACAAAGCTCTAAATGATCAGGCACCATCATATCTTAAAGACCTCATAATGCCATATTACCCTTCTAGAGCACTACGCTCCCAAAATTCTATGTTACTTGTGGTTCCTAAAGTCCTTAAAACTAGATTGGGAGCCAGAGCCTTCAGTTATCAAGCTCCTCTCTTGTGGAATCATCTCCCAGTGTCAGTTCGGGAGGCAGACACCCTCTCTTTATTCAAGAGTAAACTTAAAACTTTCCTCTTTGACAAAGCCTATAGTTAGGGCTGGCCGAGGCCTGCCTTGGACCAGCCCCTAGTTATGCCGCTATAGGCCCAATGTGTCGGGGGACACGATACACCGGGGCCCTCTTTCTCTCTGTCCCAATAATACATGACACAAGCTTTTATTTTCCCAGAATACTCGCACTTTTCTCTGCTCTCTCTTCACAGGGTGTGGAGCTGTGGTCCTGCTCCATCACTCCTGCTGGTCTCACTGCTGTGGATCTGGTCCGGCCCCAGATGGGAATGTTCCTCTCCTGGTCCACTCACCATCACTACTGGCCAATGGTGGCGCATCATCACCTGCTGCTGTGCCCCCCCCCAACCCCCCCGCCCAAGAACTCCTGCTCCTCTCTCTCTCTCTCTCTCCCTCTCTCTCCCTCTCTCTCCCTCTCTCTCTATTGCCCCCCCCCCCCAACCTCTATCTACTCTACTCTGTTGACCTGCCCTGTACAACGACATCTATTGCACGTCTGTCCGTCCTGGGAGATGGATCCCTCCTCTGTCGCTCTCCCTGAGGTTTCTTCTTCTTTTTTCCCCTGCTAAAAGGGTTTTTTAAAGGAGTTTTTCCCTGGCCGATGTGAGGGTCTAAGGACAGAGGGTGTCGTACCATGTACAGTCTGTGAAGCCCTTTGAGGCAAATCTGTGATTTGTGATTTTGGGCTATATAAATAAAATTGATTTGATTTGATTTGATCCCACTCATTAAATCCAATTTTTCTGCACTGTAAAGAGGGAAAACTCTGATATTCACAGAGTTTCTGATGAATGATGCTGAATGTTTTTTTATTTCTCACACAGACAGCAGTCATTATATAGATTTATACTGTATGGTTCACATCTTCAGTATAACTGAACTGCATTGTTTTACCAGCGAGCCACCAGGACACCCAGTTAAAGGTTGCCTCTGCAGGCTACATAGCTTACACATTTCGACATGTTATTGAGGAGGTGTGACTGGTCTCTCAAAACGGAGGTTCCCACGGGATGTACCATCTCGCCCATCTTGTTTATCATGGGTATGAACCTACTGATATCTGCAGCAGAGGGCATAACCCGGGACCCTAAATTAGAGTCTGGCATTGTCCAGCCAGTGTGGCGAGCGTTCATGGACGACATCACAATAACAACGGCTACCCACGTCCAAGCAAGATGGGTGTTGGAAACTCTGGGCAGTGTTGCCTCGTGGGCAGCATAGACTGTATATAAATAATGGACGTAGTCACCGTGACATCACCCATTAGTTTGTGGACTGCCCGTTGGAAGCCTCGAGTTCAGCGTTATACTCATCGCCATATTGCGTCGCCATCTTGTTTCTGATACGCGGAGCAGACCATATTTGGACTGTGGCGGAGTGCAAGGGATCTGACGACACTGACTACACGTCTCTCTACACCGGCAACCCGACTGAGAGAAGCAGCTGCTAATTCATGTTAGCATTAATTGGAGCATTAACTGGGATGTTAGTTTTGGCTAGCAAAAAAACAAAAACAAAATGTATCTTTCTTACCTCAGAAAACTGAGCAGCGACTCCTTGGAGTGTCTGTTAGTCCAACCAAACACTGAACAAGACATTTTTACTGAACAAAACGTTCAAATAAACTGTCATTAAGTGAAAATACAGTGTGAAAGGGTCAAAGTTATGAGACCAAATTGGTAAATGTGCTCTTTTCTATCAATATAACGTTATATATAACTTTATTGACACGTTGCCATGGAAACGCATTGCTCTGCTTCTCTCCTGATGACGGCTCGCCTTGTTAGTGACCTGTAGCCACGTCCCAAATCATACGATTCTTTATCTTCTATCTTTTTTGAGACCATAATGTTGTCCTGAAAAAAATTTCTGAGGTAATAAATCAAGTGAGAAGTTTTCAAATTTTGCACTGAAATGAATGGGCAGATTTTTTTTGCAGCCAAACTTAGCACCCCCTACTGGAATTTTCGTTGAATTGCAGGCTTAATGCACTTCCTGGTTGGCCTCCATGCTCAGGCACGGAGATTGCCGCCTGGTGGGCAGTTGCCAAATGTATCAGGTTACCTTGACAACGCATAAACACGTTGGGTAACCACAGACAACCTGCACAAAGTAGTGTGTATGTCTGTTTTAAGGACTGCACGTCACGTTTGTTCCTGTCCAGTACAGTATACAGTGAATTTATTTTAGCCTCCAGTGATCACATGCTAAGACTGTTCTGCCCCAAAGGCAGCAGAGATTCACCTTGCTGTATAAAATGCAGAACTAAAGTCCACGAATAATATGCTCACATAGGTATTAGGAGTCTCCAAGTGTGTCAGGGCGAGATGGAGGGCTGTTTTGATGGCGTCCTCTGTGGTTCGTTGCAAACTGGTAATGGTCAAGGTCTGGGGGGATAAAAGTCTTCATGCGTGACAGCACCAGCCTCTCAAAACACTTCACGGCAATTAGTGTAATAGCGACAGGGCAGTCATCATTTTGGTACTTCGAGCAGATGTTTCGGACACTGGGAGTGTCATGGAGGTTTTGAGGCACGTTGGGTCTTAAATCAAACAGTATTCTTCTTTTTTTTTCCTCTTTTGCTTTCCTGAATATTTTATATTAATATAAATTACATGTATTCATTTTAAAAGTAAATGGGTAAATGAAAGCAAACCAAATAGGAGATTGATAATGTAGAATTTATTAATTAAAATTCAGAAAGAAATATTCACTTAAAAACTATTTATTAATTTGTTATGTCCTGAATTATATTTACTACTGTTTTTTCATACATTTAATGGCATATTCATTTATTTGTCAAATCTTTTATATATTTATTTGTTATTTTACATTTTGCTGGGTTCCATCCTTCACAGGTATGATACTCAAAATGTTGAGTGTTGTTGTACAGAGACTTTTTAAAGCTCAGAAACTATAAATAAACAAATCATTTGAGAATAATTAACATTCCGGACAAAGCAACAGCACGTCCATTTTATCAGGATGTTGTGGAAGGAAAAATTGTTTCTGGAGCAGTGTGCATTAATCGTTGTGCTTAATCACCACATGTAATCAATCATGCTGTTACAGCTAGAGATGGGGCCAGCTATTAGCTTAGACATCCATTTGTAATTAATCACACAGTTATAGCCAGGGGCGTATAGGCAGCCATGGCTGTTTGAAGAGAACATGATTCTTTGATGTTTCAAAAAGAAGTTAGATGAGGCATATGGCTAAGGACTAAATAGTGATTCTTTGATGCTTTGCTATGTAAGAACTGAGTAATGATCGTTTTGAAAAGGGGTGGCTGTGGCTCAGTTGGTAGAGTTGGTTGGCCCTTAACCGAAGGGTTGGTGGTTCGATCCCTGACCATCACAGCCTACATGTCGAAGTATCCTTGAGCAAGATACTGAACCCCAAATTGCTTCCGATGCTGTGTTCATCGGTGTGTGAATGAATTCCCAATGGTGGCAGGTGGGACCGTTTAGGGTAGCCTCTGCCACCAGTATGAATGTGTGTGTGAAAGGGTGAATGAGCGCAGTCTGTAGTGTAAAGCGCTTTGAGTGGTTGCAAAGTGACTAGAAAAGCGCTATATAAAAGGGCACAGGCAGACTCCACATTTTAATTGTTTCTTAAGAATGGGGAACAGTTCGGACAAAGCGACAGCAGATCTTCAGGATGTGCCGTCTGATCTCGGCGGTTCTGATGCCGTAGATGATCGGGTTGAAGCAGCTCGGGAACAGCAGGTACATGGTGCTGAAGAAAACCCGAACGGCGTCTGGAAGATCATTTCTGATCCGATATGACAGGAAAGCAACCAGTGCAATGGACAGGCTCATGATCATGACCACAATGTGTGTGACGCAGGTGTGAAGAGCTTTGACACCCGACTTGTTGGACTTGAGCAAGGAGCTGAATATGAAAACATAGGAAGCAGTGACAAAGATGCAATCAGCAACAGGGATGAGGAACACGGTCAGTAGACCAATCAGGCTGTTGATGGCAGTGCTTCCACAGCCCAGCTCCACTAGTGCCATGTGCTCACAGAAACAGTGCTTCATCAAATTTTCAGCACAGAATAACAACTTTCCTGCCAGTATCACAAAAACTGTGACCAGAACCATGTTTCTGATCACAAGTGGGACGATAAACTTGAGGAATCTTGGCAACGCCATGCACTCATGGTAGTAAAGTGGCGTGCAGATGGCAAAATATCTGTCCAGTGCCATCCATACCAGAAACGTGGACTGAAAAGCTCCTACAAAGTGAACAAAGTGCATCTGAACTAGGCAGCCAATCAGAGAGATTCCTCTCCAGTTAAACAGGAAACTCAGCAGCATGTTGGGGATGGAGCTCAGCGGCAGACTCAGGTCCACACACGCCATGCCAGCAATGAGGATGTACATTGGTGAGTGGAGGCTTTTCTGAGAAATGACCACGTACAGCAGCAAGGAGTTGGCCAACAGTGACACAACCAACATGATGAAGAATGGGACGAAGAGGACAGGCCTCAGGGCTCCCAGTTCACTGAAGCCATCGAGGATGAAATATTTGTGTGACGAGACGTTTTCCATCCTGCCCTCCTCAGAAAACCTCCTCGCACTGGTTTCCAGTTGGATCACCTGAAAACAGACAAAGAGTTACTTCACATCTTCACAGCTGTCAAGTGTTTCTGCCAGGGTGCATTCCAGCTGCACAGCAACTTTAGAAATGATTGTTCTACAATTACCTTCCACTCTTCAATGCACCATCTGTCTTCCAAACTAAAAAAAACACAGTAAAGTTATTAATGAACTAGAATGTGGTCTTAGGGCTCTTAACTAACCCAAAGTTTAGTTCGTTTTAATCAAACTCTGGTGGTTAAGTAGTTGTTACGGTTCGTTTAATTGCTTGTGAACGCTCCAATTTTACTCTGGTGTGGACCAAAGGATCCGGTCCCAGAACTCCAGTTAGAGGCTCTCTGCCCATCTCCAAACCAATCCTAGTGCGGTTTGATTCACTGTGAACGTAATCCGACCAGAGTCCGACCCAATTAAAGGTAATTAACCAAAATGATAATTTGCCACTGCAGAATCAGAATAACTTAATATTTGCCTTGATGGTAGAAGCAGGTGGTGGTCGGAGCATCAAGGCTCTCCTTCTCTGATTCTTCATCTGTCTGACTGCAGCACAAAGTCTGTGGAAATAATGGATCAACACATTGTCAACGCCTCAGAGCCTCAACAGGAGCTCGCTCTGAGCATTTCTCTCCACATTAGTCTTGTGAACACCATAGCAGAATATGGCCATTAGAATCAAACTGACTCAGTTTGTGTTCAGTTCCGGATTACTTTATTCCGTGTTTCCGTTTTTCACCACCAACTTACCAACTAATAAGAAATAAAACTGAGGCTATTTCAGGCCTCCACCTTCGTACACACCCGTTTGCAGATCCTTTTTCTTCATTTGGCCCCTTACATTTCTGCACTAAATAACTGACTTACAATACTTTTAACATTGTGGGTAAAGAAACATCATGAGGACAAGTCCACGCTTTTACTCTTCAGTCAGGTGTTCAGAAACAAGAACATCCTATTTTCCCCTGAAGACCAAAGTACTTCCACAATGTACATCCAACAAAATAAACTAGTGCCATATTAAATAGAAACGGTACATTTTTAAGGTTCAATACATTTCCCAGTAAATAATACTATTATTTAAATAAATTGTAAATAAGAAAATACTTTATAAAAAATAATAGTGAAACAAAAATAAATCTCATATTTAATTCTTCCTTGTCTTCAGCGGAAATGTCCTCATTCCAAAAGCCTAAAGCACTAAAAGAAATCTGCAAAACCCCACATTGTGTTCAGTGACAGTGTTTTCACAGGGAACGTGTTGTTGTCGTCTCACTTTTCTTCAATATGTGTGAGTAACAACTATGAAGGTAAGGCAGATATTATAGAATGGTGATTGTATTTGTATGATGGGACATGGACTCTGGTCTCCTGCAGTGGAAGTCAGATGCATTAAATGCAACTTTATGTTCTTTTACTTTTTGTCAGACAGGGGAAACACAACCAATCACAAAGTGCAGAATCTCACATTTCCAGTGTTATTTCAAGGGTTACAGGACTGATCATCTCAGAGAAATAAAAGCGTCCCTGTAATAAGTCTGTAGCCACGCTCTAGACTTGAGCTCAACATAAAATTCAGCTCAAAGCTAAGCTGCCTAACTCTGTACTGTCTGCTGTTTCACATTTTGAAGCTTTTCTTTGATTCTGATTACATGAGAAGAAAAACTATGAGCAGCATGAGAACTACAGACATGGTGGTGAGAAATGGCATCAATCTATTTACCAGTACATACCGTATATCTGCATGGACACTCTGAAATGTCTCAACTCCATTTTCTGTCAGGAGAAAAACAAGACATGAATTATTATAGCAACCAATCTCACATGGATCAGAGGCAGCCCATCTCTCCTCAGTGTGTTTGGTTTCACTTCATGTTCCACAGATATCAGTATGTGGATATCAGAGAGCAGCAGCAGATCTACGGCTCACAGTGCAGCGCATTGCAGATAATGTGATGTTACTTGTTACTTGTTCCTGCTAACGCGCACTTTATAACCTTTGTCTGAGGCTTCCTCATTGGCTATAGAGATTATGGCCCAATCCCAACCTCCACCCTGAACCCTGAACCCATGGATCACATGCTAAGACTGTTCTGCTCCAATGACAGCAGAGATTCACCTCGCTGCTCGGCCTGCCAGCACCACCGTCACCATGCTGCTGGAGGCCCACTTACCCGATTCAAATGTTATTAGAAGATTGAACGGGATCAGCAGTTATCAGCCGATCAGTACCTGCTGATAGGCCATATGTTGTTATCAGCTCATTGAATGGGCTGATATATTCTAGTATGTTGTTTAGAAATGCCCTCTAGTGGCCGTCCTAATGAATTATGCCAAGGCAGAAGTGACGTGTGTGAAAGCAAAAGTAGGAATTGGAAAAACAACCCAGCAGATTGTGTTTTTTGTCCCATGTCAAAACAAAGGTCAGCAGTGTTATGTGAAGTAATGTCAGTTAATGTCTGTGCATCATTGTCCTCTCAACACTTTATCCTCGGGCATTCATGTGCATTCATTTGACCCTTTTAGAATGCCTTACCAGGAAATTTTAAGCCCTAACCTTAGATTAGTGGTTCTGCAGTGTAATCGTAAAGATACTGCAGCCCCTTTACTCAACGTAAACGCATTGTTTTCTGTGAGCGATCATTAATTGGGCTGATAACATGATCCGAACCTGCCAGCAGATGGAGCAGCCCCCTACTCGCCAACATCTTATGAGCTGATATCACCCATTCACTCGTCTGAAAACATAAGAAACTTGTGCCAACTCATCACATATCTATAATTTGTCATGATGCAGAAGGCCATCTTCAGTGTCAGTTTTGAACACGTCAGAGGAGTTGGGAGTGTGACTGATCTCTCAAAACGGAGGTTCCTTGTGCATCAGATGATGGGGTATTTGCTGATGTATTGGTTTATTGGCCCAAAAACCCACTGTTGGTTAGGCCATTATTTGTGTGATGGAGGTTTAAGGTCCAGTTGGATATAGATGAGGTATATTTCCCAACTTGGCTTTGATTATTAACCCTTGGGGTCAAAAATAACATGCCAATATGTTTAGCAGCATAGAAACCTCCTTAATGATTTTTTCAGCTTGAAATTTGAAATGAAGTTTTTTTTTTCTAGAATGACCCCAACATGAAAAAAAGTAAAAACATTGCCTTTGTTCATATTTCCACGAAAGCTGTACACCAACAGGGTACAAACATTGTCTTTGGCAGCTATAAAATCATTCTCATATCACAAAAAACATTAAAAAAATAAAAACCATGCATGGAGGCATGCCACATGCACGCTTGCTAAAAAATTATGTCTACACCTATGCAGTACCTTAAGCAATAATAATAATAATACAAATAAACCCTTACTTTAGTAAAGCAGTAAACCAATGATGACAGGTGTGTTGTGATACAAATGAGTGGATCCCACTGATTAAATCCAATTTTTCTGCACTGTAAAGAGGGGAAACTCTGATATTCACAGAGTTTCTGATGAATGATGCTGAATGGTTCTTCATACAAAATAGATTTGGTTTTTAAAGGTGGGTCATTTTTTACCCTTAGGACAAGTGGTGCATACAGAAAGTTAAGAAAACACAAGGGTTAAATGAACATGATTTAACAATTATTTTCTCACACAGACAGCAGTCATTATATAGATCTCTCAAAACGGAGGTTCCCATGGGATGTACCATCTCCCCCATCTTGTTTATCATGGGTATGAACCTACTGATATCAGCAGCAGAGGGCATAACCCGGGGCCCTAAATTAGAGTCTGGCATTGTCCAGCCAGTGCGGCGAGCGTTCATGGACGACATCACAATAACAACGGCTACCCACGTCCGAGCAAGATGGGTGTTGGAAACTCTGGGCAGTGTTGCCTCGTGGGCAGGGATGCTGTTCAAAGCCAAGAAGTCCAGGCGCTTGGTTATAAAGAAGGGCAGAGTTACCAGCAAATTCAGTCTCCAAGTCCAGGGTGAGGTCATCCCATCCATCGAGGACAACCCAATAAAATGCCTGGGAAAGTGGTTCAATGCGTCGCTGACTGATGGTGCCAATGTTGCTGAGGCTGTGAAGCAGACTGAGCAGTGGCTGAAGAAGATTGACAAATCTTTAATTCCGGGTAAGTTCAAGACCTGGCTGTATCAACACAATCTCTTGCCCAGGCTCCTTTGGCTCTTCACAGTCTATGAGTTTCCCATGATGACCATAGAGTCCATTGAGAGGAAGACCAACAAACATCTAAGAAGATGGCTGGGCATTCCCCCAAGTTTCTCTTCAGTGGGTCTTTACATCCAGTCAGGGCAGCTGCAACTCCCCCTGTCATCAGTCGTGGAGGAGTACAAGGTGGCGAAGTGCAGAGTCGTGCTCAGCCTGAGAGACTCCAACGATGACCTGGTAAATCAAGCAGGTGTTACAACCAGGTCCGCGCGCACGTGGGCTGCTGACAAAGCCGTGGAGCAGGCAGTGAGCTCACTAAAGCTGAGAGATATTAACGGCAACCAATGCGTCCGTCGGCAGGGCTTCAACTCCGTTCACTTCCAGTCTTGGGGAGAGGCAAATGCCAGGACCAGACGAGGCATGGTGCAGGCGGAGGTCCGGAGCAGAGAAGAAGTGAAGCGGTTAGCTAGGGCAGTGGAACAAGGCTCCCAGAGAGCTTGGACAAAATGAGATCTGCCCAAGCGCAAGGTCACATGGCAGGAGTTGTGGCGCCTGGAGCCATCTCCTTCTTCTTGAGGTCCGTGTATGATACCCTTCCTTCGCCATCACACCTGCATACATGAGGACTGAGAGAGGATCCACTTTGCAAGCTCTGCAGCCAGAAGGGTACGCTGGCACACATACTGTCTGGGTGTAAAACAGCTTTAACCCAAGGGCGGTATAGGTGGCGCCACGATAAAGTCCTCCTCTCGCTTGCTGACACCATAGAGCGGGAGAGAGTTAAGAAGAGGTCAGCGGGCACAACCACAGAGAAAGCAATCACCTTCTTTAAGGAGGGAGCTCGGCCTATTTCAACTACAAGAAGAAAGCCCAACATTCTTCAAGCCGCCAGCTCCTGGAGATGAGGGTCGATGTGGGAAGGAGGTTGCAGTTTCCGGAGGTGGTCCAAACAACCCTCCGGCCGGACATAGTGCTGTGGTCAACCAAGGACCAGAAGATAATCCTGGTTGAACTAACTGTGCCTTGGGAGGAGGGCTGCGAAGAGGCCTATGAGAGGAAGGCCTCAAAATATCAGCCCCTTATTCAGGACTACAGAGACAAAGGCTGGCAGGCATGGCTGTTCCCTGTGGAAATCGGGTGCAGGGGCTTCCCAGCTAAGTCAGCTTGGCGGTTGATGACAGCTATGGGCATGAATGAACGGAGCAAGAAGCAAGCTGCTCGTAGGATGGGGGAGGAGGCAGAACGCGCCTTGTGTTGGATTTGGAGCAAGCGAGAAGAGGAAAGCTGGAGGCCAGGAGCAGGTGGGCAGTGAGCTGGCCACTCACTGCCGGCCCACCAACTGGAGAGTGTCGTGGTTGAGGGCAGAAACACTCGGTGAAGGTTGTGCACCACCTGATGTAGCTGTGGAAGGCACCCACAAGTGTATGCAAATAGGGGACGAACCGGTTAAAAAAACCCAAGTATCTGGGTACAGTGTTTGACAACAAGCTTCAAACCAAACGTAATTGTAATTTCCAAGAATGTCCAACAACGTCTGTAATTCTTGAGTAAAATTAATACTTTTAATGTAAAAACAATGATGACCTTTTTGTTTTACAGAAGTTTTATTGAGTCAATTTTGTCATTCTGCATGGTGGCCTGGTTTGGTAACTTGCATATGACTCAGGAGCAAATATGCTGCTGTACTCTGAGCTTCTAAGGAAGGCCCAGGCTGTAGTTGACTGTCTTGATCGTCCACTGCAGAGGGAGATTGAACTCCTACTTACAGGCCACAGATACAATGTTCAAAGATGGGAGTATCTTTTGTCTGCATGGCAATTAGAAGCTCACACATGTGATCTATGCACTTTATTCATATAATGACGAGCACAAATTTGCACATGTATTCTAGGCACTTTATGTATTTTGCACTCAGCAGTTTTCTCTCCATGTGAAGTGGTCTTACATACTTTTTACCATTTGTACTGTTTGTATAATTGTTTTTCGTGTTCTTCCCTTTCAGCTGCCTGCAGCTCCATTTCTCCTGTGGGAGATAATAAAGTTTGCCCTGAGTTTGACTTGAATAGATGTTAATAGTTGTTGTTTGTGGGGGACAAAGTGGGCAGAGGGAAATCATGTTTACTGTATCGTTTGGCGGTAATAAGCCCCGGCGGAGCTCCTATCTGTTTTTCCAGACCAGACCCCGGAGACGTCTGTGGACACTTGGACGCTCTTGAGGCTCTACAGCTTCATTAACAGGCCAATTAGCACACTACATGGGAGTCGCCATGGTTACTGCTGAAAACAAATGCGTCAGGCTTTGCTCCTGTGTAGTGACCACAGGAAAATAATGTTTTGTCTTGTTGTTTCCCTGGCAGGGGTTATGTGGCAGCCACCACACAAATGTATTACCTAAACATCAGAAAGTGAAGTGGAATTCACTCACAAGAAACTCAAAAAAAAAAGGGCAATAACAGATCTTATATTTCATGTTTAATCCAAATAAGTGAACAATCTGTTCAACTTGTTTCCCCTGCAGATCAATTTCCAAATCATCATATTTAAGATTAATTTCCTTCCTCCAAAAGAGCCGCTGTTTTTAAGAAAGATAATTTTGCCAAAACTCATGCAGAAATGTCAAATATGACTATGAGTAGTGTTGGCATGAATGTTATTCCTAATTCAGCAAGACAAATTATTATCACAAATATACCGTCCTGATAAATAAACCCGTATTATAATATATACGAAATATCCAAAGTAAAATAGATATGTCTGCGTACATTAAAACATCTATATGATTAATTTTTATACAGTATTATTGTGGGGAGTAGGCCTACTCACACCTGCCACTCACTGAGTGATCAGTGAACAGCTCAGTCAGTGTCAGGTGTGTGTGTGTGTGTGTGTGTGTGTGAGAGAGAGAGAGATGTCTTTATCTGCAGCAGGTTCAGAGCTCTGTGTGACTCTTTCTCACCTTCAGAGGCAGTGAAAGTCTCCTCTTCAATGGCATGCATTTAGTTATCAAGCTTCCTTAACAGCCATTTTTGTGTTTTTGTTTCGTTGCAACCCGTTCTCATTCCCAAAGCGTAATATACCAACGATTTGTCACACCCCTAGACGTAGCATACTGACGCAAAGGGTACCCTTCCACGTCTGTGTGAAACGCTCTGGGTTCTCAATTGACTCCAATATAAACCCGCTCGCGGCGCTGAGAAACGCTTAGAGCAGAAGCTACAGCCGTCTATTCACTCCAATAATATCCCGACCATGGCCCTCCATGACGCTGCCAGCGACAATCTGATTGGAGAACCGAGGACCCTGTGCAAGGAAGTATTTTTCTCCCTATTTTAAGGATTTCTTTTAATGACATCGTCAACATTTCTCAACACAAACACATCAAAGTCTCACTGATAATTCAACAATAAAATAGCTTCATGTTGTGGCTCTCAGTATCATTTTTTTCTCCTTCGATTCTGAGAAATAAACTTCCATTCGTTTGTTTTACAGCACTCCGCTGGCGGACATTTCTCTCATTTTTTGTGAAAAAAAATAAATATTTTGACTTTGTTTCTGCATAAAAATGGATTTTGATTACATTTCGAGCGAGAAATATATGTTTTATTTTCTTAATATTCACTCAGTGAATGTACATAATCACTTTGTGGCGAAGATCTCGCCAGAAAAAGACGATCCGCTGTGTTTTATTTTGAAATCTGTTTTATTTTGTAATCTACCGCGATCATACCGGATGTGGTCCTATCCTCCCGGATGTGCTGTTCGGTCTCATTGAATCGCGCTTCACTTTATTGGCCCGGACTCTGCTCTCCTGTTTTAGTTAAAATATCTTCATTAAACAAACATTGTTGTCTTTTTTTAGCATAGATAATATACATACAGTATAATTATTTATTAGAGAGTGTGTGATATTCGATATATTGGGTAGAAATAGGTTTTCACAACCCTAATACGGAAGAACTACAAAACGAGAGGTCTAGGGAGTTGTAGTTTTTTTAATAAAACAGGTTTTCCCCTAAAATTGGAAGTTGGAAATACTTAATTAGTGGCTTTCCAGGGGTTTGAGGGGATGTCAATCACATTTTTGGCATCAGAATTTAAATATTGTCTTGTTCAATGGGGGATTTGTTATTTTTTCAGCATATCCTAAAGCCCCCCCACTCCCACCCCTTAGTGACTATGCTCACATTATAGTCCATGTCAACACCTTTCTATAACAGTAGGTCTGATGTCTGTAACCCTTTTTGTCTCTTAGTTATAATCATTTAAATATGCCCCAGGGTTAAGGTTCAAAGGTCAATATCTCAAAGCAAGAATATTATAGAACCTTGAAATTGATATATGTTACTCTCCAGGCCAAGACCTTTCCGGTGATGTATTTGGTTTAGCTCTATGACAAAGTTTTATTTTTTCACATCTCGCACTCAGAGCACTCAAAGGGCTGTGGGAATCTAAGTCTGTTAGTGCAGATTTCCAAGGTTTGAAAAAAATCGCAGCATCATGGAGGGCCGTGGTCAGGATATTATTGGAGTGAATAGACGCCTGTAGCTTCTGCTTTAAGCGTTTCTCAGCGCCGCGAGCGGGTTTATATTGGAGTCAATTGAGAACCCAGAGCGTTTCACACAGACGTGGAAGGGTACCCTTTGCGTCAGTATGATACTTCTAGGGGTGTGACAAATCGTCGGTATATTACGCTTTGGGAATGAGAACGGGTTGCAATGTGGGTGCACTGATCATGTAAGGTAGGGTGTTGTTAAGTGCAAATGAATGAAATGCCAAAGGCACCAAAAAAAAGTGTGAATGCTGGCGAGGGAAGCGAGAGAGAGCGAGCTGACACCCAGCTGCCCTTTCTATCCAGCTGGAACACCGGGACCAGGTGCTCCAGATCAGGTTGATGGCACCAGCTGACCACGTTGGAAGAAAAAACTGTTACGTCACCAGAGTGAAAGAATAGGCAGGGCCGTCACAACTTTATTTTTTAAATCAATAACACAATGCACAGTTCTACATGAAAACACTACAGGTCAGGTTAGACGAAGGAAAGCAGGCTGATCTGTGAGATAACTTCCTATTAAATTAACTGGGTCAATATGTATTTGAACGGTAATATTAACGAAGCACATTTGAAATCAGACTTTTACATGTGACGCAGATTTTGGACAGATTCAGACCGTGCATTAAAGGATTGAAGAGTGGTGGGCATGTCAGCCAGTAAAGGGATAAAAATATTTGCAACTGATTGGGCACACTGTTCATGTTGAACCTGTTCTGTATCATTTCAAAGCTTGCTCCAAAAGTGAAGTTCAAGATGGAGGCGAGGTGAGGTGTGCAGGTACTGACAGCTTTCTGTCTCGTCTGTTTGGTTCCAGAAAAACACACTTTAAGAATCCTGATGTAAGAGTAAAAGATTAAAACTATAGCAGCACTGATTGTTCCAAAAGATGTAATGAGCCCATATATATTGACAAAATGAGGAAGTAAAACATAACATTACAAGACAGACAAGGATAGGGTACAGCCATGATACACCAATGAGTATGGCAATCTTGTTACGTGTCATACGCTGGTTATATTGTAGAGGATAACAGATAGCAAGATATCTGTCATAAGACATGATGGCTAAGTTTAAATATTCCACACCTCCACAAGAGCACAAAATAAAAGTCTGCAGGAAACAAAAAGCAGCAGAAACAGTGTGAATGTCAGAGAGGATCTGAACCAGAAGGAATGGAAACAACCCTGTACTACCATACAGTTCATTTACAAACATGCTGCACAGAAAAATGTACATAGGTTCATGTAAGCTTCTGTTCCCACAGATCAGCAAAAGGTTGGCACAAACAATTAAAAGTTCTAAGGACATAATAACCATGAAATATAGGTATCTAGAAAATCCGGTGTGAAAATAGGCCTGAAGTGTGAAATATAAAACATGTGTAGAGTTCACCATGTCTCTTTTGGATTACCACAGCAATTAATAGATTCTCTCATTGATCTGTTCAAAACTGGTTTAAACTTGAATTTTTGGCACAGCTGAAAAAAACAAAACCACAAGTCAGGGTGGTAACAGTCAACATGTTCATTATCAAAGACATAACTGTAAAATACAGCCCCAAATGGAGAATGTCCTTCTCAAAATGAAAATAATAATTCGGTCAGAGAGAACAACACTTTTCACAAGTGAATCTGAGCATGCACCGGTTATTCTACTGGAGTCATGTTGAAGCCCTCCCAACTGAGCTGAAACTCTGTGTCCAACACTTTAAATCTTTTCCAGAGAGAGGACACCCACAGAAGCTCATAGGAATACTCATGTTTAATTCATTAATTCATTAATTCATGAAAGTAAACTATGGGATTAGAACGCTGACATAAATCACGCAAGGCCATTTGGCTTTCACATTTTTTTAAGGGCACAAAGGCCACATGACAGGGCACAAAAGCCGTTTGGTTAAATTACGCTGGTTTCACCTTTCCGACTAATACCTTAACATTCTCATTCACCAAGAAACATTGATTATGTATTAAAACATTTGTTTTAATTCAAAAACATTGAAAAACATATCATATTGTAAAACATTGATTGCATTAAGAGAGACTGTGAGTATGGGAGAGAGAGAGAGAGAGAGAGAGAGAGAGAGAAATAGAATGTGTGTGTGAGAGAGAGAATGTGAGAGATAATGTGAGTGAGAGAGAGATGCTGAAACAGTGTGCAAAGCCTGGCCATAGAAGTGAGAAGGTAGAGAACACAGAAGTATCAGAGATACACTTTCTCCTGACACAGTGCAGTGCACAATATACTAAATATATTAGAAAGAACCTTTTTGGAAAATGAAAAATGAACCTGTTTTGAAAAGATGGCAAAATTAATCTCCTGCCTGAGTTCATCTAAGAGTAAAGAAAGACATGCCTCCTCCCTGCTATAAAAAAGGAACCTGCTGAGGTGAAATTTACATCAGCTAAATGTCGACCCTATCCCTGAGGTAGGGAAGATGTTAGTGCTATCCCAACTAGCTAGCTATGGCTAGTTTTCATGACGCAAAAATGTAACATTAACGAGTTGACTTTAAATAGGCTAATACAATGGTAATTACCTATCAATAGTACTTTCTATAAAACGTAAATGTTAAGTCCTGTCAAATACTAGGCCTACCACATACTTCAGTTACAGGGTTTCCTGCAGGAAAAAACTTTGGCCAGGGGGGGAGGTGAGTGCGGGGGGTTCAACTCGAGAACGGTTGCCGAGAACTGTTCTCGGGGGGGGGGGGGAGTTGCTTAACAATAAACCCACAAACATGAAGATGGAAAACACGAACTGTTTATTTTTGGGGTCATGGCCTAATAAGTTTGGGAACCCTTGGCACATAAAGCAAACAGAAAATTCAGAAAACAGAAACAGACTAGGCAGTGGCGGACTCAGACTGTTAGAAGGGAGGGGGCGAAAAAATAAAAAGGTTTCTGCACAACATGGGCCCACCAGCACGCAAAAAGCTATGATGCATCATGTATGATGAAATATTAGCATTAAGTTAAAATGAGATCCAGATCAAAGTAATTAATGATATGGTACTGACAATTAAAACCATCGAACCGATCCATCTAGGGGGGTCCGGGGGCATGCTCCCCCGGGAGAAAATTTGTACATTTTTAAGTAAAATGCATCTGTTTTGTGCACTTTGAGAGCTAAATGAGATCTTTCCGATCTTACTTAAATCAGTATCGGCCGATCCAATATTTCCGATCACCGATCACAGCGTCGTAAACAGTAATTGAAGCATTTTAATTATTGTGTAACAAATATTAAATTAGGAGATGAGAAAGTATTATGAATTGACAACAATCTGTTTTATTGCAGGGAACTTGCAACTCTCAACTCTAGCTATTACTCTCTTAGAGAGACAACTTCAAGCTTACATAGACTGTATAATCATAAATCAAATCAAATACTTTTCATAAGTGCAACATTGAATTCTTTAAAGCAGGGGTCTCAAACTCAAATTACTTGGTATTCCACAAAAAAAACTTTGCTAAAAAAATCCAAACTTCTCAAATGCCATTATTAACAGTTATTTAACTTCAATGGCTTCTTCTGAACATGAACTGTCCTGAACATGAATGGAATATTAAAGAACATGAACGGTTCTTCTGAAAAAGGCTTCTCCTGCCTACTTCTTGCTGCCAGATGTATATGTATATATATGTTCTCACAGAACGGATATACAGAAAGGCAACAAGAGACAGATTTTTATAATGATAATAAATACATATATGTTATTGTTATGTGTTATTATTGTTATCATTATAATATAAATATTACTAATGTAACATACATGGAATGATTAAATGTTTTATATATAAATTATTTAATGTGCAGACTTGCCGAGTAGGGTACTATTGAACTTCCCTGCTCTGCCCTGTTCGGGACGTCGCCGAACATCACCGGAAAGACCCGAGTAGTCCCGATTAGACCCGAATGAACGACGAACAGTTCCGGAGGAAAAGTTACCAGTTAAGTGCGCCGCTGCTGCCGCACATCCTCGTTGGTTACGGCAGAGTCAAACTGAGCCTCATCATAACTGTTATCACTTAGTGGTCGTTGTGTGTGAGTACAAGTTATTTGCATAGGTTGATTATTATTATTTGCTGTATAATGTGTGTTTTTATGGATCCGGACCGGTCGCCATGTTGTGATGCGTGATCCCGCACACAGAGTTTTATTTTCGTGAAACCTCACCACAGCAAGTCCTGTACCTGTTCATGTGTGAAGCAATTAAAGAGGATAAAAAACTATCAGGAGTAGCTGTAGTTTTTCTAACAGAAAATTAAGGCCAGACTGTCTACTCCAGCATACAAAATATAGTTTACAAACAACACTGCAGATAATAAACTGTCCAGTAGCATTTGCCTTTCATTTTGCGCTCAATATTTATGTCTTTCATGATGACATGAGCATCATGACATTTGTAGATGGCAGAAAGTACCGAGATAGTGAGCGCCTAAAGGACCGCACTAACATTAAACTTTCATATCAAGGTGGGGGCCACAAAATATCGTCACGAGGGCCGCAATTGGCATGTGTGAGTGTGTGTAAGAGAGAGATATGGCGCAGAATGCACTGCAGGCAGACAGCGCAGCACTAAAGAATCAACATTAATTCTTTAGAACACACATCTATCTATGTGTGCTGGTAGATTAGTTCTCAAGCGCTGCCGTGTCGCTTGCATGCGTTGCATCTTTTTTTTTTTTTTTTCCGGACATTCTAGCCCGGGCGCTACAGATTTCAGGCCGGGCGGGGCGCCTGGACAAATAAGGTCTGCAGGAAACCCTGAGTTACAACATATCAAAACAGCTTGTCCCGCTAGCTTACCTGTGCAGTGCATCAACACATGGCTCATTTGAATATTCAAATGAGCCATGTGTTGATGCGCATGTCTCGAAGGATAGAGAGTGGGTCGGGTCTGACCACTAGGATGGCTGTATAATTCCATAAGCCCACTAACATAGTTCATCCTGTGCAGAGTTTAAGTGATGTGCAGTGCAGTGATTACAGATGGCTCTTAAAGTTATGTACTTACTTGGTTCCTGTGGTCTAAGGCTAGTACCATCAGGTTGAATACACTTATTGTAAGTTGCTTTGGACAAAAGCGTCAGCCAAATGACATGTGATGTAATGTTATGTAATTATCATGATAAACTCTACACAGGTTTCATATTTCACGCTTTCTGCCTATTTTGACACCGGGCATTTAAGGTATTTATTTTTCATGATTGTCATGTTTTTATATATTTTTATTGTTTGTGCCAACCTTTTGCTGATTGTGGTTATCTGTGTGAACAGAAGCTTACATGAACCTATGTATATTTTTCTGTGCAGCATGTTTGTAAATGAACTGTATGGTAGTACAGGGTTGTTTCCATTCCTTCTGGTTCAGATCCTCTCTGACACTCACACTGTTTCTGCTTCTTTTTGTTTTTTGCAGATCTTCTGTGTTTACTGTTATGCAAATATCGAGTTTTGTAACTTAGCCGTCATGTCTTATGACAGATATCTTGCTATCTGTTTTCCTCTGCAATATAACACACGTATGACATTGAAAAAAGTTGCCATACTTATTGCTCTAACATGGTTATTTCCATCCATTGAAGTAGTTGTTATGATATCATTGAGTGCTCCTTTACAGCTGTGTGGGAACATCATTAACAAAGTTGCCTGTGACAATTATTATATTGTCAAACTGGCATGTTTTGACACAACAGTGAACAACATCTATGGAATTATTTACACAATTACCATAGTAGGTGGTGTTGTAGCTGTAATCCTGTACACATATATAAAGATTCTCAAAGTGTGTTTTTCTGGCTCCAAACAGACGAGACAGAAAGCTGTCAGTACCTGCACACCTCACCTCGCTTCTCTGCTCAACTTTTCTTTTGGGGTTTTCTTTGAAGTAATTCAGAGCAGGTTTAATATGAACAGTGCACCCAATATGTTGCGAATTTTCTTGTCATTATACTGGTTTACATGCCAACCACTCTTCAACCCTTTGATGCATGGACTTAAAATGTCTAAAATACGTAGCTTATGTAAAAGTATTATCTTTGGTAAAATGTAAACTAATGTTTAAAGAGCAACTTGCAGGTTTGTGACCTCTGTGAATCAACTGGTAGAAAAATGTTGTAGAAACTACATTTTATTTAATATTAACAAGAATTATTAGCTAGAAAATAAAGGTAGTCTCAGTTTAGTAAAAGAGAGAAACTTTTTTATTTCTTGACATTTAACCCTTGTGTACTCCTCAAAAAGTATAACACCCATGCTCCTCAGGGGTCAAAAAGGACCCCATGACATTAGACTTTTGTTCGGACATGTAGAAAAAAATTATTACCAACGTCAGTTTTAGTGAAATATTCAAATGCAGGCTTCATATCAAGAGCAAAAAAGGTAATAAAACCTGAATATTTTTTTCAATAGTAATAGTGGAAAAAATCTTGACAGGAATGCACAGAGTACGTTATGTCAACTTTTAGTGAAACTTGTGTTTTGAAAACATTGTTCATTTTTAGATGACAGCAAAAAAGTAGATATGAGCAGTGTACCCACTGTGCTGTGTATTATTCTGTCTCTATATTTTCTCATCATACAGCCACTTTTGAATCCTGTTATGTTTGGATTGAAAATGTCAAAAATTCGGAACACATAAACATGTCCTCTGCCATAAAAGGTTGGCTGGTTGAGATCAAATGTAGATGAAAGTGTCAGTAAATTATTTGCCATCTTGAATCTTGCTTTGAAACTTGCAGAATAAAACAAAACTGAATGTGAAGATGTGACAGTGTTTATGTTGCTGATAATATGTAATGTATTATATATTCACATTCATCCCACACAGCAAAAATCCCAGTGTACATTGTACTCTATAAGAGTACATTTAACTCCAGTTTCAGTGCTTATATAGGTCCAAGAGTTTGGTGTTCACTGAACTCCATCAAAAGTGTAAAACATATACTCCAAATAAAGAGTTACATTTGAACCCTCTGAGAGTACAATTGTACTCCGTCACTGGTACTTTTAGACACTACTTCAGTGCTTTGTGACACTTGCAGTGTAATCCTAAAGCTCCCAGAGAGTAAAATATATACTCTAGTTTAGTAATTTGTAGCACTTTGCAGAGCTGATTATTTAACACTCAGAGTGAGAATGTACTCTATGACTGGTGTACACCAAACACTTTTGAGGTGAATTGTTAACACTTAAAGAATTAGTAGTCCTCACAAAAGTTTCCTGAAATATAATATCTTTATTATTACAATACATCCCAACAAGTATCTTGTCTTGTTATGGAAGCTAACTCTTGTTACAAGGACATAAAACATCTTATGTTAGAAGCCATGGTGCAAAAAAAACCCCTGTAAAATCAATTTTTGCAAAAATAATTGTCAAGATGAAAAACAAAAAGGGGGCAATCACTTACGTAATACATTTCTTGTACAAAAACGTGCACCAGCACCACATACTGATCATCTCTGTCAAAACCAAAACATAACAAATTTATTGTTATAATAGTTATTACCATATATTCTAACAAGTATCTTGTCTTGTTATGGAAGTGAACAGTCAACTGTTGTTACAAGGACGTAAAACTTGTCTTAAGTTATGGAGCCGTGGTGCAAAAAATAATAATAATAATTTTTTGCAAATATAATTGCCAAGATGAAAAACAGCGTGCAACCACTTAACACATTTCTTACACAAAAACATGCACAGGCACCACATATTGATCTTCTCTGTCAAAACCATACGTTGTCTGCAGATCAAATGGCTTAAACATGAGCAACTCATCAACTTTCAGCAGGGAAACATTTTCAGAAAATCCCTGTCTGACATGAAAAGAATGAAAATGCTCTGCAAAACTAAGTGTCTCAAAATCTTCTGCTAGAAGAAAATAGTCTCCATTAAATGCAACAATGTCTTTTATCTGACTGAATACTGGGAAATCCTCTTCTATGTTTGAACAAACCAGAAGACCTGGGCGATACTCTGTCCCAAAACAAGTGATCCAAGGTGTCACATCAACTTCACAGTCCAAGTCAACCTGCTGTTCTTCAGCAATTATTTCACCATTTGCCAAGGCATTGAGCTGAACAGTTTTTACTGGACCACAGTCAATACTTTTAAATGGCACTGATTCCCAGTGGTATGCCACAGCCATCTGATGTTTTTTAGCTAATGACTTTGTTATATTTTTGAAATTTTTTATTGTGTTCTTGAAAAACCTATGTTTGGCTTCAAACCTCATCGCCCAAACATGAAGAATTGGACCTATTTTTCGAATGGATCTGGGGTAATGAATCATGAAGTGATGTTTGGGAATCATTTTGCGATGTGAATAAAGCCCTTTGAAAAGTTTATGATGTTCAAGAATGAGATGTTTCAGACATACTGTCATGCCATCAGTAATGACAGGAGAAAATATGATGTTGATGATTTGCAGCAGAAGCAGCAAGAGTCTCCAATGTGCATTTCCTTCTTGGACAACATCTCCAAATATCAAGGGCACATTCCGGATCAAGCAAAATGTCTGAATGGCATTGAGACCAATTCCATTTCCATTCTGCTCTAAGTTGATTCTGGTTGGTCGATTCTTTCTCTCTACAAAGCCATAATTGTATGCATATATCCTGTTACAAATATCTGTCTTGGATATGATGTTGTTGTCTGAGAGATAACCAAAAAGCAACTTCAGCTCAAATTGCCCAACTCCTTCCAATATGTCATGCATAATGTCTACAGCATAGTTATCAGAAACATCAAAGTACTGTAGATCATTGAGTAAACATGTTCGCTTCACTCCAAATGTTGATGGCAGTGTAGGATCTGCCTTCAAATCATTGCAATGCTGAGCATGCAATACTTTGTTGCGCAGTGTTATTCTTGGATCATCATCACTGAAAACTGTCTGTGAGGTTTGTTTGTCTACCAGACAAAAGCGGCAAAAATAGTTCGAACTGAATGATTCAACATACCCAAGTAAGGAGTGCAATCCCAAATTGTCCCCTGTCACTTGTGCAATTGTTCCATTAACTGGTTCATCAGAGAAAGGAACTTCAACTCCTGTACACTCAAGGACTTTCAGATCATGTACGATGGGTTCTAAAATGAAATTAAATCCATACTTTTTTACATCCTCTGTATGAAAAAGTGCCAAAAGATGAATATTCATAAGCGCTGAGTTTATCTTTGGAGACAGATTTCGTAAAATAAAGTATATACTTCCAATCTTATGGATACCATGTTTGGATCCTAGTGGATTTGCCACTTCAAAATCATCATAGAATATCTGTATTTGGAGAGAGTTTGGTTTTTTAGAGAAGAGGGGGTGATCTTTAAAATAACTCCCATCACAGAAATCTTTATAAAACCCAGTCTTCTCACAAGGCCGCAAAATATGATTTAAAATCTCTCTGTTGTTGAATATAAACTTCAGCGTTTCCAAAAGAGGAATGTACACAAATTTGTCTGTCACAGGAACCTGATCGTATGTGCCAGTGGTTCGATTCCTTCTGGTGTCATACCTCACCCCTAGAGCGACCTCAACAGGTTCTACAAGACCCCATTTCTCACTGAAATGTTTTTTCCATTTTGTCTCAGTGTTCAGTTTGCTAAATGGATTTTCAAGGTTTTCAAAATAATCATCAAATTTTGTTCTCATGTCCTCAACATTAGGGAGCAATTTTACAACATCATCTTTCACATTTGAATGTAGTTCCTCTACAAGCTCCTCCATATTTTCAACAACAGTCTTTATGACATTAGTAGCCACACCACAGCTTTGGAGTTTTGCAATAAGGGATGCACACATTTCTTGGGTATGTTGCCTAGTCTCATTACAGCTTTGAGAATTCACTGGTTGCTCTGAAATTGAAGCTGACATTGTTTGCTGATCGGATACACCAACTGAGGGAGTGACAGTCGGAGTGACAGATTCATTATCAATTTGAACTAGACTTTCAGGACTATGCTTGGAATGGAGATGTTTCCTGAATCCAGAAAAAGTGCAAAACCTCTGACGGCATCCATTATGGTCACACAACAAATGAAACTTCTTGCCGGGAAAAAAGGCATGTGTAAGTTTGAGATGACGGAGCAACTGCTGGATGGTGACAAAAGTCGACTGGCAAACAAAGCATTTATACATCACAACGTGAGTTGAGGAGCTTTGCTCTGAGGTCCTTGACTCTGGGAGTTTCGCGAGAAAGCCCCACATCAATATTGTAGACAGTGGTTTGCACAAATGTGTACAGGCTGTTTAAGGCCTGGTCATAGGAGATCCCAAACACATAATGCGTCTTGAACAGTTCATCAAAGGCTGAAAGGGAAGACCCGGCCTTGCAGGGAAGGAGCTCACCATCCATCGCAATGTAGTAATCATGGATGTTTTTTCTTGTGATGCCAACTGCCAGGATGTAGGGCTGCCTCCGCTGGGCTGGACCAGAGTGTTCTTGTAGGCTTCGGCCCGACTGCAAGATAACACAAAAGTGTTACTACACTATACATCTTTTTTTATAGCAAAGTCAGAAATCTGACAGCACAGTTGGAGGATTTCAAGAAAAAAAAAGAAAACGTATTTATGTGACTTGCTATTTATAATATTTTAAAAAATGTTTTTATGTATTGCTATTTATTTTTTTATAAATTTAGTATAGAAATGTGTTTGTATTTATTGCTATTTATGAAGTTATTATATAAAGATGTTTATATCTATTGCTATTGATACCATTATTATAAAAATGTGCTTATATTATATTTATTGCCATTTACATTTATAAATTATTTGTGGAAAAGTTTGTCTAAATAGAGGAATTATGGAAGAACAGATTAAGTCAACCCTCTTAACAATATTCTTAGATCCAGATATTTCCTGGCTGAGATTTACTTATGTTGAGTATGTGTCGTGCTACCCCATCATGTGAAAATGCACTTGGGTAAGTTCCTCTGTATCAACAGAAATGATAATTGGTCAAAACATTTGTTTGTTTTTGGAATGTGGATTCCACTCGTTGATATTGGATGCTTTCAAAATGGAAATCAGGATACACTGACCTTATGAAACTTCACTACGCGATCCACAGCTTCCCGGATACTGATCTTCACGGCTCCCTTCTTTCCACTTGGTGGCAGGAGGTAGACAAGCAGGAGAACTGAGGCCATGTCACTATCCCAACCTGAGAAGAGGGGATGAGAAACTCAACTTCAGTATGAGATGTACCTGACAAATCAATATCAACACTCATCAGGCTCTTGAAAAAAATACTATCAGCACAACCACATCACTGTCAACACAATAAGACAACATTTGAAATGGTGGGTGGAGATACACAGGGAATTCATTTATGTCACTTACCTGGGACCTCTTCATCTCCATCCTCATCAGGGTTCTCGTCTGCAGACTGAATGAGATAGTCAAGGTGCGGGGTTTTGCTGAGGTTTTTGGCTTGTTCAATTACTTTCGCCTTCAGGAGTGTTCCCCATTTCTCCAAGAATTTTGATGAAGTCTCTGCTCCAAACAACAGCTCAAAGTCTTGTAGAACCTAAAGGGGAGGAAGTGCAAGCAAGTGCATGTGTACTTGATGATGGTGGCAATGGAAGGAAGGTACCACTTTCATCTTTACAAAGCTGTTATTAATGGAAAAAAACATTATCAACCTAATTAATGTGAACTTACAAGGCCTTTTGTGTCAAGGAACCTTGGGAAAACTGTAAGCACTGTGCTGCATCGCTCTGGATCATGGATCAACTTTTGTCTGTGCTGGAAGGTTGCTCTCATTTTCATGAAGATCTGTTCTTCATCTGTGCTGTGTTTCAGTAGAGATATGGCCTCGCAGCACTGGTCTCCCTCCAGCTGTTGCTCTTTAGTCACTTTCCTCTCCAACTCTGGTCCGCTGCTGTCTGAGGTTTGAGAGCTCCTTCTCCGAACTCCACTGCTACGGCCACTGCTGAGTTCTCGCTGTGTGTTTTTAAGCTTCCAGGCAATGTAGCCCTCGTTGCTATCCGCATCAAGGAAATGCTCCTAAAAACAAGTTTGAAAATAAATTAAGAAATTTGAGCATGGTAAGACACCTGGTGAAAGAAACTATAAGATGAAAATACATCAAAACATTATTCATTCATCAACAAAATTTAAAAACAAAATATTAAGCTTAACACAGTCTTGAATTTGCTGTCATTTTCAAGAATGTTAATTGCCCTCCTTACTGCCTGATCAAGAAAAACCTCTATGTCTATTGCTCCTATGAAAAAACAATATTTTTTATTATTATAATTTGAAAAGTTGGTAAACTTCTCGTTAAAATATATACTCACATAGCCCTTTTTCGAATAGGGATCTTTCAGAGCAGGGAACAGTGTTACAATCCCCAATGCATATTGTGTTCTTTTGTCCTTTGGCGGAGCACTTCTGTGGGGGTAAATGATAGGTTGCATTGACAGGGAAAAAAGCTGTATGACAATTTACAATGGGGACTCTGAGGTCAACTCAAATAAACTAGTAAACAATATATAAGTATATAAGTAGCATGGACTGACTAAATCTATAAGGCTGCGTGTGTCTTGCAGATGGGTAATGATTAATTTAGATTAGAATATCTGTATATATGAAATAACTTGTTTACTGGCCATGGTTGTACTGATAATCTCATTTGATTACAATCACCTGTTTTTTATAAACAACATGTCTGCAATCAAACACTATGAATATGCTCTTGACTGCATCGTGTACAAGGAGTATTTGACTTACCCATACTTTTCCAACATATCAGCAACAACAATGTTGACAAGTTCACGGCGTGTTCGATCCTTCATCTCTCCCTTAGTTGCATATTCTTTAAGTATTTTCTCCCCTCCAGGCTTTTGTTCCAGAACTCTCTTGACAAGCTTGAAAACAAGCAAAAATAAGACAAAACAAAAAACTGATGTCAAAAACACATTTAGAACTTGGCAAAAGAATGTACAAAAAAACTCACCTCTTTGGCCTGTGAAGACCTGTCATCAATATGTTGACTCTTTTGGGACTTTGGGATGTCATCATCAATGCATGGTCTTTTTGGAGACATCAGAAAGGTGTCATCAATGTGCTGTCTTTTTGGAGACATCAGAAAAGTATCACTCTCGGATGAGCGTGATGATAGTGACAAGGTGTCCGTGCATGAAGATGCAGGAGAGTCTGAAAAGATGGAGCACATCATTTTCAAAAATATTAGTTAGGTATGGTTTCTTGAATTGACTGACAGTTTAAACTGAAAGAAGGTGATAAGGATTAGCTGCAGCCAAGCCATACCCCCCATCTGCAATTTTTCTGTGAATTTAGCATTCTGATCTATTAAAGAAGTGCTAACAATAGTGGTTGATACGGCCACATTTTGAGCAATTCAGGCCATGGCAGACAGTCTAATAGTTGATAACTGAGTGCTCAGGTCAGTATTCTTATCAGTCGACATGTTTCATAGGTAAATGGATCAGTTCTGAAAACAATAAAAGGCAAATTCTGTCTAACTTAATCTAATCATTTTTGTATAGTTACGTCAATTTCAATGATCACATGATAATACTGTAACTTTGAAAAGTACAATTTCATCAAATGACCACTTACCAGTGACTGAAAGAGTGTCGACAATTGTCCATAGGATGTCTGTTTTTTCCTCCAGAATGTCACTGAATACCTCTTCATCGACCTCTGTTCCAGTGTCATCCAGCACATATATGTCTTTTTCATTGGGTATACTGAACTTCATTTTAGCTTTGAATACAGAGAAAAAAAATAAATGAAGTTTGGGGTGCATTATTGTTCATCTTTACAGTGTTTCCCACAGACCAGGTAGCAATGTGTGGTGCTCCACATTCTTGTGGTGCTCCAAATTCTTTAAATATATCACTTTATTATCATTTTAAACCTTTTTAGGTGAGAAAGTAGCCGTTTAGATCCCCAGTGCGTCGTTAATTTGTCTAAATACCAGCTGTTTACAATTTTGTTCGGACGAATTCGGCGCTACTCAAGCTAGCCGTCGTGAGCAACGCACTTCCGGTTATTCACAAAAATAAAACGCCCGTTGCCCTTTATAACGTTAGAAATTGTGCTTTTACTTTGAAAACAGGAAGCGAACCTACCCTCGATGTAGCTAGCTTGAAGCAGCCGTTTCGACTGCTCTCGTCCCGTTAACGGCATTTAAGGAAACCATTCAATATGCCTTAACGTTACCGGAGAGTGTTGGCAGCTCAGAGACCGGCCCGGTTCATTGTAAAACATTTATTTATTGATGTGAATGTGGTGTTTTCTGTGTGTTGGCTAACGTTACAGACGTTACAGTTTTTTTAATCCCCTAGAGAGGAAAAAAAAAAACAGAATCATTTTGTGGCGGTCGGTCTCTATTCTGTGGCGGTGCGCCACAGAATGGTCTATGTGTGGGAAACACTGTCTTACTACCATCACAGACACAAGACAAAACAAGTTCATTTCCCAAGAACACAATATACCTATCGTTTAGGCTACAAGAAGCAGACACATTAACTTACCCTCCTTGAGAAATTCTGAATGTGAGGCTCCATTTAGTTTGACGTATTTCTTCTTTCCTTTGTACTGTACTTTGAACAGCATTGCTGTAGACCTCCCACAACTGCACATAACACAAACATACAATTAGTGCGCAGTTACCCACTAGCAACGTAGCTTCAGGCGGGAGTCGGGAGCTTTTAAGTAGCTTCGGTAAAGCTAGCCACCGGGAGAGACTAGCTTATTTTAAGATAGCTAACAAAAGAATTCTGTGTTTTTCTTTGTCAAATAACCTGCTTAACCGTGATTAACATTACAAACACAATATCAATTCTGATAAATTAAACATTTGCAGTGCCGTTACAACCGATATAGCAAGTTTGCTAAACCACATTGAAACCGTGTTTGCCCCCTTAATGTATTACCGTTAAGGTTTTTAGATATTTACGGATTGAAACGTGAAAAAAATATTCCATGCATTGAAACATGAAAAAAATATTCCATGCATTATTTATTCACTTCAGTTTCTTAGCCTACCTGCAGTCCCGCGGGGCTGTTGAAGACGTCGGTTAGTGTCGTGGCTGCACTCCTCAATGATGCGACTGGATTCAACCAATGAGAGGGCGTGAAGCGCTGATGACGAAATCGAAACCTAACTCTTGGTGCGGCCGGGAAAGACTCAATCAAGAAATAGACTCTCAGGGAGTCTATCATTGTAAAATAAACACTACAAAAACTCTACACCAACACTATGCATAGAAAGAACACCAGAGAGAGATTATGGTGCAACCTGCAAAGTGTACTTTGTGCCAGTTGACACCAAAGTGTTAAATATTCTACTCCCGTCATCAAAACTCTGGGATTTTAACACTTTGGCATTTGCTGTGCAGTAGTCATGAATCCAGTTAGAAATGATTTCACCTAAGTTATTAAAACGAGCACTACACCTACTTGTAATCAAAGTTTTTAAAGAAACTAAAGAAATAATAAACAATAAATAGTATGCAGACTACACAGTGGTGTAGTAGTTAACATTCTTGCATCACAGCAAGAGGATCGCTGATTTGACTCTGGCCTTCGGCCGTGTGAAATTTGCATTTTCATCCGTGTTAGCGTGGGTTCTCAACGGGTTCTCTGGCTTCCTCCCACTGTCCAATAACATGCACTTAGGTTTAACTAGTGACTCTAAATTGCCTGTAGGTGTGAACGAGAGTGTGACTGTCTGTCTCTATGTGTCTGCCTTGTGATAGTCTGTCTGTCCAGGGTGTACCCTGCCTCTCGCACAATGTCGATTGGCTCTAGCCCCCAGCAACCCGAGTGCGGATAAGCGGTTCAGAATAATGAATGAATGGAAATAGTATGCAGTAATATTCTGTCTCTGTATTTTCTCATCGTACATTCACTTTTGAGTCCCCTCATGTTTAGATTTCAAATGCCAAAATACAGAACAATTGTATACATGTAAAGTACAGAAAGCCCAGAGACGAGGCTCAAAATTTTTGGGACAAAGTTTTATGGCACTTACTCTTGCTATGTTTCTTGACTTCATCCTTGCTTGTCTTGTATTACTCTCATTTGTATGTTGCTTTGGTTAAAAGCGTGTCAAAGTATGCTTTAAGTGTGAAATACAAAACCTGTGTAGGATTCATCATGTCTATTCACAGCAGGATCATCACAGCAATAATTGCACTATTTTACAAATCTGTAAAAATTCAACTAGTTTTAAACTTGCATTTTGGCAAAATGTACAGCGGATCAAGCACACAAAAACTCAAGATTAGTAACATTCAAAATGTTCATTATCACAGGCACAACTTTAAAACACAGCCCTAAATAGAGAATTTTGGCGACCGCTGGTCTCTCCAGAGAAGGTTGAGGCTGGGGCTTTGATGTCCAGACAGTCCTGGGAAAAGGAGCAGAAGTGCGCAGTAGCTCCCTGCGGCTCTCTTGAAGACGGTTGTCTATGCGAGTGGCCATGGAGATTATCATGTCCAGATCGGTGGGAAGTTCTAGGGGTGCCAACTGGTCTTTGATAGAGTCTGTGAGTGCATTCATTAAGGCATCAATTAACGCAGGAGTGTTCCACCAACTTTCTGCTGCTAAAGTCCTGAATTCAATGGCATAACCTGTGACTTGCCGGTTGTGCTGTTTAATTTGCATGACGCCTCCCTACCTGGGGAGGAGTGATCAAAAACCCGGCTCATGGTGTCGGTGAACCTGGAGAGTGTTTGGCAAACAATTTAGTCTCTGGACCATTCTGCAATGGCCCATGCTGCTGCTCCCCGTCAAATGGGACATAATAAAAGCTATTTAAGCCTGATCGGACACAAATGCAGCCGGGTTGTGTTTAAAATGCAAGTCACAAAGCACCAAAAATGGCCTACAGTCTCCCGAGTCTCCGGAAAACTTATCTGGGGCAGCCAGCCGAAGTCCAGTAGACGGGGGTCGGGCATGGCCCTAAGGAGCAGTGTTTTCAGCAGCAGGTGTATGTGTCCTGGCAGGGGGTGATGCCGAGGGATCAGCCTTAAGGTGGTTAATGAGAAGATTAAGTTGACTTGTCAGGAGATTTACTTGGTCAGTGACAGAGATCCTGGAAATTCCCCTGTTGCTCAGTGAGGACCCGCAGTCCTTGTTTGATGGTGGACAGGTGTTCCTTGTGCTCATGCAGACGAGCGCCCTGGACTCACAGGGCTGCCTTCACCGCTTTTGAGAAGGTCCAGAAGGCTGCCTGACTATGCTGGCCCCCCCTCCCCTGTGGCATGTCATAAGTCTGTTCATGTTTGTGGAGTGTATTATGCTTATGTTGCTGAGGGTTTTTTTGCTGTTTTTTCCTCCTCATCATCCCTGTCTTCCTGTCCTGTTCACCTCTGTCATATTGTTTGTGTGTGTTTTATATGTTTTGGATGGGATGATAGCTTATTCCGTTGTACTACACTGTACAATGACAATAAAGAGGTTCTGAAATATTATCACAATCACCACAGACCACTTCTATCACCATCACCACAGACCATTACCATAACAATCATGACAGCACACCACTAACATCATCACATAGACCACTACTACTATCGACAACACTGTAAACCACGATTATCACCATCGCCACAGACGTTACTATCATCATCACCACAGGCCATTATTACTATCACTATCACTGCAAACTGCTACTATCACCATCACCACAGACCACTAGTACTCTTGTCATCATCACCACAGACTGCTACTACTATCGTCATCACTACCACAGACCACTACTAGTATCACCATCACCACAGACCGTTACTGCTATCACCACAGACCACTATAACTATTACCATCTTCACAGACCGTTACTACTATCACCATCACCACAGACCACTACTATTATCACTATCATGATCAACCACTGCTAACATCATCACCACAGGTCACCTCTACTGTCACCATTCCCAAGAACCACTACTTCTATCTCCATTACCATAGGACACTACTACAATCACCATCAACATAGACCACTATCACAATCATCGTAGACCACTACTACTATCACCATCAGTGTAGACTATATGTTGGGCCCAGACTGTTTGCTAGTCACCCACTACTACTATCATCATCAACAAGGGTCACAGTTGGGCTAGGATTGTTGCTGTGTCTGCTACTGTGCTTATGCTGTACTTTTTTATCACTACTATTACTGTCATCTTCAACATGGATTGTGGTCACAGCATCTTTTCCCCTCTGCTTGTATCCCTCTACAAAAACTGTTGGACCATGATCTGTCAGGCTTTTAAGGTTTGTGTATGACACTTCCTCTATCGGGATCATCTCTCTTGAGATGAGTCTAATTTCAGGTGTGAGACTGACCACATCTGGTGACCTGGAGCTGAAAGAACAACTTGGTGGTCAACATTCAAAAAGATCGTGAAGATGGTTTAAGAAAGACCCAAGCCTCACATGCCCCAACACCCTCTGTGATTCCCTAGTCTACACTGTGGACCCAGGACCTCCAGTGGGAGCTGAACATTTGCTAAAGAAATTCATCAAGTCAATAGTTCACTTCCACACCATAAGTCACTGACTATTATCCTGCCCTATAGACACACGTGTGACATTAAGGCACATTTCTGTATTATTATCACTGCACATTCTACATATTCTTTATACTGTGAACTTTTATGTTTGTTACAACATTAAAAATATTTCTTCATTTCCGTTTTTTTTTAAATACATTCAGCTCATCTCTTATGTCACAACAATGTGCACACCACTGTTTTCGACAGGCTCATCCTGATGTGGGCTGCATTTCACTGAGTTTTGAAAAACAGATTGAAAACATGTAGTACATGTACTTTATTTTTTAAATTGATATCACACTGCACAGTTTTACATTAAAACGCTACAAATCTGGTTCAATTAAAGGAAATAGGCCAATCTGGTAAATTGTTAATATTAACGAAGCACGTTTGAAATCAGACTTTTACATGTGACGCGGATTTTGGACAGGTTCAGACCGTACATTACAGGATTGAAGAGTGGAGGACATGTCAGCCAGTAAAGGGATAAAAATATTTGCAACATATTGGGTACACTGTTCATGTTGAACCTGTTCTGTATCATTTCAAAGCTTGCTCCAAAAGTGAAATTCAAGATGGAGGCGAGGTGAGGTGTGCAGGTACTGACAGCTTTCTGTCTCGTCTGTTTGGTTCCAGAAAAACACACTTTAAGAATCCTGATGTAAGAGTAAAAGATTAAAACTATAGCAGTGCCGATTGTCCCAAAAGATGCAATGAGCCCATATATATTGACCACATGTGCCTCCGAGCAGGCCAGCTTGACGACAGAATAGTTGATACAGTAAACTTTGTCAATGATGTTCCCACACAGCTGCAAAGAGGAAGTAAAACATAACATCACAAGACAGATAAGGATAGGGTACAGCCATGATACACTAATGAGTATGGCAATCTTGTTACGTGTCATACGCTGGTTATATTGTAGAGGATAACAGATAGCAAGATATCTGTCATAAGACATGATGGCTAAGTTTAAATATTCCACACCTCCACAAGAGCACAAAATAAAAGTCTGCAGGAAACAAAACGCAGCAGAAACAGTGTGAATGTCAGAGAGGATCTGAACCAGAAGGAATGGAAACAACCCTGTACTACCATACAGTTCATTTACAAACATGCTGCACAGAAAAATGTACATAGGTTCATGTAAGCTTCTGTTCCCACAGATAACCACAATCAGCAAAAGGTTGGCACAAATAATTAAAAGTTCTAAGGACATAATAACCATGAAATATAGGTATCTAAAAAATCCGGTGTGAAAATAGGCCTGAAGTGTGAAATATAAAACATGTGTAGAGTCCACCATGATGTCTCTTTTGGATTACCACAGCAATTAATAGATTCTCTCATTGATCTGTTCAAAACTGGTTTAAACTTGAAATTTTGGCACAGCTGAAATAAACAAAACCACAAGTCAGGGTGGTAACAGTCAACATGTTCATTATCAATGACACAACTGTAAAATACAGCCCCAAATGGTGAATTTCCTTCTCAAAATGAAAATAATAATTTGGTCAGAGAGAACAACATTTTTCACAAGTGAATCTGAACATGCACCGATCATCCTACTGGAGTCATATTGAAGCCCTCCCAACTGAGCTGAAACTCTGCGTCCAACACTTTAAATCTTTTTCAGAGAATGGACATCCACAGAAGCTCATAGGAATACACATGTTTAATTCATGTCAACAAGAAAGAAAGTAAACTATGGGATTGGACTGTGACATAAATCACGCACTTGTAATGAGACCCGCGCCCAATCAAACATCCGCATATTGTTTTTTCGAGCGTTTGCGAGCTATTTTGTATCCCGCATCTCTGCTCCCTAGAGCTATATTGTAGCCTGCGAGGAGAAAAACGCACTTTGCGTGCGCAGACTTTTTTCCGTTCGCGCGCGAGGGTGGTTTTTTAACTGGTGTTTTTTTTCTCAGTAAGTCAAACCACACAGCCCTGAATGCCTGAATAACTTGTATTGTTATTTGGTGCTATGTGAATTACATTGTCTTGACTTGAATGTTTGCAAAATGTCACACAGAGCAATGTACTTCAGTATGCTCATTCATAAGAATAAAAAGGTGTGCACCAGATTTATCAGAGATTACTGAATGAGTGCAGTTTTGCATTTTAACAAGGAATTTAAACATTAATCAGGCTTTTATATTACTCACATGCTGACAAAAATATCATACAATTTGAATGCTGAAAAAAGATGAAAAGCCTATGCTTGTTGAAATAAATAATTTCTGTCAATATTTCAATGTATTCAATATGAACATTTTCCAAATTAAACACTATGAATACAGGATCCAAGTTACAAAAACATATCAGTTAATGTAGGTAATATCTTATATTTCTCCTACATGAATGCTCAAGCCTGTTACAAAAAGTTACAAAAAATGATCAGCGCATTTTATCAGATTAATTTCAATGATGGAGGAAATGCATTTGAATGCATCCCATACAATGTATGGATTTGCTGAGCCATTGTTAAAAGAAAAAATCTGAAATGAATTGTTTTGTTTTAATAATGAAATGTCCATCTTCTAACAATGATTGATTACATTTCTAATAGTTTTTACCCCTGTCAGTGTCAGCAAAATATTAAGATTTTAATACAATAAGCCTGCCTGTTTCATGACAATTTGAGTTTAAGTGCAGTTTTCAATAAATTGACAATTTATTTTGGTCTTGTGCTCCTGTTTATTCTTTTTGCATTTCAAAGCTCTAATTACAACCTGGTTATGTTCTACCAACACAAAATGAGAATACTTAGAATTTTTCCCCCGGTCTTAACATTTTGTTCAGGAGTGTATACAGCTATAATTTTTCATTTCAGTTATTATTCACCTGGTATTATTTTCTGAAATCACTCACTCAGTGTGTTTTCATTTCTCCTCTTTTACACACATTCGGCTTCTTAATCTGTCACAATATGGTGCACTCTACTTTCTGAAAAGTCAAAATGTCTCTGTGTTATCAAAGCAAAAGAGATTGAAACCAAACTGTTAGCAAGTACTTTTTTTTTTTTAATGAATAACACAATGCACAGTTCTCCATTAAAACACTACAGGTTGGGTTAGATAAAGGAAAGCAGGCAGATCTGTTAGATAGATGTTACTATTATCATGAACTGCGTAAATGTAAATTCTAATGTTAATGTTGACGACGCACTGAAATCAGACTTTTACATGTGATACGGATTTTGGACAGTTTCAGACCGTACATTACAGGATTGAAGAACGGCGTGAATGTGAGAAAGTACAAGGATAACAAAATGCGCAGAATGATGTGCACACTGTTCATATTAAACCTGCTCTGTATAATTTCAAATAAAGCCCCAAAGGAAAAGTTGAGCAGAGAAGCGAGGTGAGGTGTGCAGGTACTGACAGCTTTCTGTCTCGTCTGTTTTGAGCCAGAAAAACACACTTGAAGAATCTTTAAATAAGTGTAAACGATTAAAGATACAGGACCAAAGACTACAAGGGAAGTAGCAATGAGTCCATAAATGCTATTGACTGTTGTGTCAGAACATGCAAGTTTAACAATAAAGAAGTTGTCACAGTACACTTTGTTAATGATGTTCCCACACAGCTGCAAAGGAACACTCAGGGTTATTGGAATAAAACATAAAACAGAACAATATAACCATATGACAATGATAAGCACTGCGACTTTGTGAAATGTCATACGCTTGTTATATTGTAGAGGATAACAGATAGCGAGATATCTGTCATAAGACATGACGGCTAAGTTATTAAATTCTATACATGCATAAGAGTACAACCAGAAAATCTGCAGGTAACAAAAAGGAGCAGAAACAGTGTGAGTGTCAGAGAGGATCTGAACCAGAAGGAATGGAAACAAGCCTGTACTACCATACAGTTCATTTACAAACAGGCTGCACAGAAAAATGTACATAGGTTCATGTAAGCTTCTGTTCACACAGATAACCACAATCAGCAAAAGGTTGGCACCAACAATCATAACATAAAGACACATAGTGATCATGAAAAACACATATCTAAAAGCCCCTATGTTAAAGTATGCACTGAGTGTGAAATATGATATATTCATGATATTCCTCACCGAAATAGTACAGCACATTTCGTGTAATTTCACAAAACTTTCATTAAAGTCCATATAAGATTCAGATTTGTGTGAGTGCAGAGTGCAGTCAGCTCACACTTACTGAACTCAGATTTCAGCTGCTTTTAACCTCTTCAGGTTAGAGGACGCCCACAGCAGCAGCTGAGCTCAATGTCAAAGGACCCAATTACTCAATTCTAACGTAGAGGGGAATAAACTTAGAATCATAGCTCAGGAAAACAACTGTAAAGTGAATTTCTTCTGAACTTTAATGTTGCTTTTTAATTCTTGAATTGTCTTACATAGAGAGTCCATAGACAATGTGATAAAAGCCTTTTTCAATGCACTCCAGGACACTATCATTGTTTTTGTTTATTTTTTGGGCCCGGGATTGAGAGGCTTAACTAAAAGTGTGGGGAACCTGTTGTTTCTGTGGAGAAAATTATTATTATTATTCTGTTGAAAGATCTCATTCATTGAGGGGCTTAGGATGCTCGAATACATATGAAAATTAGCATACAACATGATCTGAACATCAAAGGGATACAAATTTACAAAATTTGTTGGGATTATTCCTCTCATATTCGTGAACATTTGAAATAGTTTTGAATTATTTTTCCCGATAGGAAGTCAGCCAGCTTGGATTTCATGCGTTTATTTCCATTTCATGAACATGTTTTAGGTCTTATTTCAGTTAGTGGGTTAGGGTCCACAGGAAGGTAGATCCATGTTGTTGTTTCAGGATATGCCCCAAAAAGACAAAGACTTGTCCTCCCTAAATACATCCTAGTTGGCATCACTTTATTTAAAAAAGATGTAACAGGCTCCAATTCAAATGGAGAAATGAAACAATGACTTAATGAATGTGTTCGTACCAACCATGCATACTAGCTTCTTGGGTTTATGTATGGTGTTCCTCAAGGTCGTGGTGTCTGCATGTTGTATTCTGGAAGGATTTTTTTTAACCAATTTTATATAAATTCTCCAGTGGTCATTCAGTTGTCATCAGTTGTTCATCAACACAAACATTGCTGCAACAACATATGAGGCATAATTGAGCATCTGAATGGCCTTCATATAATTCCATGATAATGTTCTCAGCACTTATATACACTTTTCACTCTTCAACTGAAAAAAATATTCAAAGTTGTTCCCTGTAGGTAGTTGTGAAAAGTTTTAAAGAAGCAGAAGCAGAGTTTCAGGAGGGACTCAAGAGTTCGACTCCATCTGGACAACAGATGAATGTAAGCATTGTCATGAACTGTGAATCTTAAATTCTCATCTCAGCATTACACAAACTTTCAATAGTAGAAAAGAAGTTTAGTTTAATTGTAAAATTTGTTTTTTATTAGATGTATTGTCCTAACTGTGCAGATTAAAACGTTAAAAAGTTTGTTAATGGTGCTGTTGGTCCAAAATAAGTTTAAACTCAACACTTTGTGACACTAAAAACTTACATTAAAATGTACAGTCAACATAGTTCATTCTGTGCAACATAATTCATCCAGTTTTAGTGATGTGAAGTGATCATGACAAACTCTACACAGGTTTCATATTTCACGCTTTCTGCCTATTTTGACACCGGGCATTTAAGGTATTTATTTTTCATGATTGTCATGTTTTTATATATTTTGATTGTCTGTGCCAACCTTTTGCTGATTGTGGTTATCTGTGTGAACAGAAGCTTACATGAACCTATGTACATTTTTCTGTGCAACATGTTTGTAAATGAACTGTATGGTAGTACAGGCTTGTTTCCATTCCTTCTGGTTCAGATCCTCTCTGACATTCACACTGTTTCTGCTTCTTTTTGTTTTTTGCAGATCTTCTGTGTTTACTGTTATGCAAATATGGAGTTTTGTAACTTAGCCGTCATGTCTTATGACAGATATCTTGCTATCTGTTTTCCTCTGCAATATAACACACGTATGACATTGAAAAAAGTTGCCATACTTATTGCTCTAACATGGTTATTTCCATTCATTGAAGTTGCTGTTTTGATATCATTGAGTGGTTCTTTACAGCTGTGTGGGAACATCACTAACAAAGTTGCCTGTGACAATTATTTTATTGTCAAACTGGCATGTTTTGATCTATGGAATTATTTACACAATTACCATAGTAGGTGGTGTTGTAGCTGTAATCCTGTACACATATATAAAGATTCTCAAAGTGTGTTTTTCTGGCTCCAAACAGACGAGACAGAAAGCTGTCAGTACCTGCACACCTCACCTCGCTTCTCTGCTCAACTCTTCTTTCGGGGCTTTCTTTGAAGTAATTCAGAGCAGGTTTAATATGAACAGTGCACCCAATATGTTGCGAATTTTCTTGTCATTATACTGGTTTACATGCCAACCACTCTTCAACCCTTTGATGCATGGACTTAAAATGTCTAAAATACGTAGCTTATGTAAAAGTATTATCTTTGGTAAAATGTAAACTAATGTTTAAAGAGCAACTTGCAGGTTTGTGACCTCTGTGAATCAACTGGTAGAAAAATGTTGTAGAAACTACATTTTATTTAATATTAACAAGAATTATTAGCTAGAAAATAAAGGTAGTCTCAGTTTAGTAAAAGAGAGAAACTTTTTTATTTCTTGACATTTAACCCTTGTGTACTCCTCAAAAAGTATAACACCCATGCTCCTCAGGGGTCAAAAAGGACCCCATGACATTAGACTTTTGTTCGGACATGTAGAAAAAAATTATTACCAACGTTTTGTTTTTTTCACCTTTTAAGGCAACTCATGACCAACACATTAATATATAATTTTCATATTTTTTCATTATTATTGGTCAGTTTTAGTGAAATATTCAAATGCAGGCCTCATATCAAGAGCAAAAAAGGTAATAAAACCTGAATATTTTTTTCAATAGTAATAGTGGAAAAAATCTTGACAGGAATGCACAGAGTACGTTATGTCAACTTTTAGTGAAACTTGTGTTTTGAAAACATTGTTCATTTTTAGATGACAGCAAAAAAGTAGATATGAGCAGTGTACCCACTGTGCTGTGTATTATTCTGTCTCTATATTTTCTCATCATACAGCCACTTTTGAATCCTGTTATGTTTGGATTGCAAATGTCAAAAATTCGGAACACATAAACATGTCCTCTGCCATAAAAGGTTGGCTGGTTGAGATCAAATGTAGATGAAAGTGTCAGTAAATTATTTGCCATCTTGAATCTTGCTTTGAAACTTGCAGAATAAAACAAAACTGAATGTGAAGATGTGACAGTGTTTATGTTGCTGATAATATGTAATGTATTATATATTCACATTCATCCCAGTAGTCATGAATCCAGTTAGAAATTATTTCACCTAAGTTATTAAAACGAGCACTACACCTACTTGTAATCAAAGTTTTTAAAGAAACTAAAGAAATAATAAACAATAAATAGTATGCAGACTACACAGTGGTGTAGTAGTTAACATTCTTGCATCACAGCAAGAGGATCGCTGATTTGACTCTGGCCTTCGGCCGTGTGAAATTTGCATTTTCATCCGTGTTAGCGTGGGTTCTCAACGGGTTCTCTGGCTTCCTCCCACTGTCCAATAACATGCACTTAGGTTTAACTAGTGACTCTAAATTGCCTGTAGGTGTGAACGAGAGTGTGACTGTCTGTCTCTATGTGTCTGCCTTGTGATAGTCTGTCTGTCCAGGGTGTACCCTGCCTCTCGCACAATGTCAATTGGCTCTAGCCCCCAGCAACCCGAGTGCGGATAAGCGGTTCAGAATAATGAATGAATGGAAATAGTATGCAGTAATATTCTGTCTCTGTATTTTCTCATCGTACATTCACTTTTGAGTCCCCTCATGTTTAGATTTCAAATGCCAAAATACAGAACAATTGTATACATGTAAAGTACAGAAAGCACAGAGACAAGGCTCAAAATTTTTGGGACAAAGTTTTATGGCACTTACTCTTGCTATGTTTCTTGACTTCATCCTTGCTTGTCTTGTATTACTCTCATTTGTATGTTGCTTTGGATAAAAGCGTGTCAAAGTATGCTTTAAGTGTGAAATACAAAACCTGTGAAGGATTCATCATGTCTATTCACAGCAGGATCATCACAGCAATAATTGCACTATTTTACAAATCTGTAAAAATTCAACTAGTTTTAAACTTGCATTTTGGCAAAATGTACAGCGGATCAAGCACACAAAAACTCAAGATTAGTAACATTCAAAATGTTCATTATCACAGGCACAACTTTAAAACACAGCCCTAAATGGAGAATTTTGGCGACCGCTGGTCTCTCCAGAGAAGGTTGAGGCTGGGGCTTTGATGTCCAGACAGTCCTGGGAAAAGGAGCAGAAGTGCGCAGTAGCTCTCTGCGGCTCTCTTGAAGACGGTTGTCTATGCGAGTGGCCATGGAGATTATCATGTCCAGATCGGTGGGAAGTTCTAGGGGTGCCAACTGGTCTTTGATAGAGTCTGTGAGTGCATTCATTAAGGCATCAATTAACGCAGGAGTGTTCCACCAACTTTCTGCTGCTAAAGTCCTGAATTCAATGGCATAACCTGTGACTTGCCGGTTGTGCTGTTTAATTTGCATGACGCCTCCCTACCTGGGGAGGAGTGATCAAAAACCCGGCTCATGGTGTCGGTGAACCTGGAGAGTGTTTGGCAAACAATTTAGTCTCTGGACCATTCTGCAATGGCCCATGCTGCTGCTCCCCGTCAAATGGGACATAATAAAAGCTATTTAAGCCTGATCGGACACAAATGCAGCCGGGTTGTGTTTAAAATGCAAGTCACAAAGCACCAAAAATGGCCTACAGTCTCCCGAGTCTCCGGAAAACTTATCTGGGGCAGCCAGCCGAAGTCCAGTAGACGGGGGTCGGGCATGGCCCTAAGCAGCAGTGTTTTCAGCAGCAGGTGTATGTGTCCTGGCAGGGGGTGATGCCGAGGGATCAGCCTTAAGGTGGTTAATGAGAAGATTAAGTTGACTTGTCAGGAGATTTACTTGGTCAGTGACAGAGATCCTGGAAATTCCCCTGTTGCTCAGTGAGGACCCGCAGTCCTTGTTTGATGGTGGACAGGTGTTCCTTGTGCTCATGCAGACGAGCGCCCTGGACTCACAGGGCTGCCTTCACCGCTTTTGAGAAGGTCCAGAAGGCTGCCTGGCTATGCTGGCCCCCCCTCCCCTGTGGCATGTCATAAGTCTGTTCATGTTTGTGGAGTGTATTATGCTTATGTTGCTGAGGGGTTTTTTTGCTGTTTTTTCCTCCTCATCATCCCTGTCTTCCTGTCCTGTTCACCTCTGTCATATTGTTTGTGTGTGTTTTATATGTTTTGGATGGGATGATAGCTTATTCCGTTGTACTACACTGTACAATGACAATAAAGAGGTTCTGAAATATTATCACAATCACCACAGACCACTTCTATCACCATCACCACAGACCATAACAATCATGACAGCACACCACTAACATCATCACATAGACCACTACTACTATCGACAACACTGTAAACCACGATTATCACCATCGCCACAGACGTTACTATCATCATCACCACAGGCCATTATTACTATCACTATCACTGCAAACTGCTACTATCACCATCACCACAGACCACTAGTACTCTTGTCATCATCACCACAGACTGCTACTACTATCGTCATCACTACCACAGACCACTACTAGTATCACCATCACCACAGACCGTTACTGCTATCACCACAGACCACTATAACTATTACCATCTTCACAGACCGTTACTACTATCACCATCACCACAGACCACTACTATTATCACTATCATGATCAACCACTGCTAACATCATCACCACAGGTCACCTCTACTGTCACCATTCCCAAGAACCACTACTTCTATCTCCATTACCATAGGACACTACTACAATCACCATCAACATAGACCACTATCACAATCATCGTAGACCACTACTACTATCACCATCAGTGTAGACTATATGTTGGGCCCAGACTGTTTGCTAGTCACCCACTACTACTATCATCATCAACAAGGGTCACAGTTGGGCTAGGATTGTTGCTGTGTCTGCTACTGTGCTTATGCTGTACTTTTTTATCACTACTATTACTGTCATCTTCAACATGGATTGTGGTCACAGCATCTTTTCCCCTCTGCTTGTATCCCTCTACAAAAACTGTTGGACCATGATCTGTCAGGCTTTTAAGGTTTGTGTATGACACTTCCTCTATCGGGATCATCTCTCTTGAGATGAGTCTAATTTCAGGTGTGAGACTGACCACATCTGGTGACCTGGAGCTGAAAGAACAACTTGGTGGTCAACATTCAAAAAGATCGTGAAGATGGTTTAAGAAAGACCCAAGCCTCACATGCCCCAACACCCTCTGTGATTCCCTAGTCTACACTGTGGACCCAGGACCTCCAGTGGGAGCTGAACATTTGCTAAAGAAATTCATCAAGTCAATAGTTCACTTCCACACCATAAGTCACTGACTATTATCCTGCCCTATAGACACACGTGTGACATTAAGGCACATTTCTGTATTATTATCACTGCACATTCTACATATTCTTTATACTGTGAACTTTTATGTTTGTTACAACATTAAAAATATTTCTTCATTTCCGTTTTTTTTTAAATACATTCAGCTCATCTCTTATGTCACAACAATGTGCACACCACTGTTTTCGACAGGCTCATCCTGATGTGGGCTGCATTTCACTGAGTTTTGAAAAACAGATTGAAAACATGTAGTACATGTACTTTATTTTTTAAATTGATATCACACTGCACAGTTTTACATTAAAACGCTACAAATCTGGTTCAATTAAAGGAAATAGGCCAATCTGGTAAATTGTTAATATTAACGAAGCACGTTTGAAATCAGACTTTTACATGTGACGCGGATTTTGGACAGGTTCAGACCGTACATTACAGGATTGAAGAGTGGAGGACATGTCAGCCAGTAAAGGGATAAAAATATTTGCAACATATTGGGTACACTGTTCATGTTGAACCTGTTCTGTATCATTTCAAAGCTTGCTCCAAAAGTGAAATTCAAGATGGAGGCGAGGTGAGGTGTGCAGGTACTGACAGCTTTCTGTCTCGTCTGTTTGGTTCCAGAAAAACACACTTTAAGAATCCTGATGTAAGAGTAAAAGATTAAAACTATAGCAGTGCCGATTGTCCCAAAAGATGCAATGAGCCCATATATATTGACCACATGTGCCTCCGAGCAGGCCAGCTTGACGACAGAATAGTTGATACAGTAAACTTTGTCAATGATGTTCCCACACAGCTGCAAAGAGGAAGTAAAACATAAAATCACAAGACAGATAAGGATAGGGTACAGCCATGATACACTAATGAGTATGGCAATCTTGTTACGTGTCATACGCTGGTTATATTGTAGAGGATAACAGATAGCAAGATATCTGTCATAAGACATGATGGCTAAGTTTAAATATTCCACACCTCCACAAGAGCACAAAATAAAAGTCTGCAGGAAACAAAACGCAGCAGAAACAGTGTGAATGTCAGAGAGGATCTGAACCAGAAGGAATGGAAACAACCCTGTACTACCATACAGTTCATTTACAAACATGCTGCACAGAAAAATGTACATAGGTTCATGTAAGCTTCTGTTCCCACAGATAACCACAATCAGCAAAAGGTTGGCACAAATAATTAAAAGTTCTAAGGACATAATAACCATGAAATATAGGTATCTAAAAAATCCGGTGTGAAAATAGGCCTGAAGTGTGAAATATAAAACATGTGTAGAGTTCACCATGATGTCTCTTTTGGATTACCACAGCAATTAATAGATTCTCTCATTGATCTGTTCAAAACTGGTTTAAACTTGAAATTTTGGCACAGCTGAAATAAACAAAACCACAAGTCAGGGTGGTAACAGTCAACATGTTCATTATCAATGACACAACTGTAAAATACAGCCCCAAATGGTGAATTTCCTTCTCAAAATGAAAATAATAATTTGGTCAGAGAGAACAACATTTTTCACAAGTGAATCTGAACATGCACCGATCATCCTACTGGAGTCATATTGAAGCCCTCCCAACTGAGCTGAAACTCTGCGTCCAACACTTTAAATCTTTTTCAGAGAATGGACATCCACAGAAGCTCATAGGAATACACATGTTTAATTCATGTCAACAAGAAAGAAAGTAAACTATGGGATTGGACTGTGACATAAATCACGCACTTGTAATGAGACCCGCGCCCAATCAAACATCCGCATATTGTTTTTTCGAGCGTTTGCGAGCTATTTTGTATCCCGCATCTCTGCTCCCTAGAGCTATATTGTAGCCTGCGAGGAGAAAAACGCACTTTGCGTGCGCAGACTTTTTTCCGTTCGCGCGCGAGGGTGGTTTTTTAACTGGTGTTTTTTTTCTCAGTAAGTCAAACCACACAGCCCTGAATGCCTGAATAACTTGTATTGTTATTTGGTGCTATGTGAATTACATTGTCTTGACTTGAATGTTTGCAAAATGTCACACAGAGCAATGTACTTCAGTATGCTCATTCATAAGAATAAAAAGGTGTGCACCAGATTTATCAGAGATTACTGAATGAGTGCAGTTTTGCATTTTAACAAGGAATTTAAACATTAATCAGGCTTTTATATTACTCACATGCTGACAAAAATATCATACAATTTGAATGCTGAAAAAAGATGAAAAGCCTATGCTTGTTGAAATAAATAATTTCTGTCAATATTTCAATGTATTCAATATGAACATTTTCCAAATTAAACACTATGAATACAGGATCCAAGTTACAAAAACATATCAGTTAATGTAGGTAATATCTTATATTTCTCCTACATGAATGCTCAAGCCTGTTACAAAAAGTTACAAAAAATGATCAGCGCGTTTTATCAGATTAATTTCAATGATGGAGGAAATGCATTTGAATGCATCCCATACAATGTGTGGATTTGCTGAGCCATTGTTAAAAGAAAAAATCTGAAATGAATTGTTTTGTTTTAATAATGAAATGTCCATCTTCTAACAATGATTGATTACATTTCTAATAGTTTTTACCCCTGTCAGTGTCAGCAAAATATTAAGATTTTAATATAATAAGCCTGCCTGTTTCATGACAATTTGAGTTTAAGTGCAGTTTTCAATAAATTGACAATTTATTTTGGTCTTGTGCTCCTGTTTATTCTTTTTGCATTTCAAAGCTCTAATTACAACCTGGTTATGTTCTACCAACACAAAATGAGAATACTTAGAATTTTTCCCCCGGTCTTAACATTTTGTTCAGGAGTGTATACAGTTATAATTTTTCATTTCAGTTATTATTCACCTGGTATTATTTTCTGAAATCACTCACTCAGTGTGTTTTCATTTCTCCTCTTTTACACACATTCGGCTTCTTAATCTGTCACAATATGGTGCACTCTACTTTCTGAAAAGTCAAAATGTCTCTGTGTTATCAAAGCAAAAGAGATTGAAACCAAACTGTTAGCAAGTACTTTTTTTTTTTTAATGAATAACACAATGCACAGTTCTCCATTAAAACACTACAGGTTGGGTTAGATAAAGGAAAGCAGGCAGATCTGTTAGATAGATGTTACTATTATCATGAACTGCGTAAATGTAAATTCTAATGTTAATGTTGACGACGCACTGAAATCAGACTTTTACATGTGATACGGATTTTGGACAGTTTCAGACCGTACATTACAGGATTGAAGAACGGCGTGAATGTGAGAAAGTACAAGGATAACAAAATGCGCAGAATGATGTGCACACTGTTCATATTAAACCTGCTCTGTATAATTTCAAATAAAGCCCCAAAGGAAAAGTTGAGCAGAGAAGCGAGGTGAGGTGTGCAGGTACTGACAGCTTTCTGTCTCGTCTGTTTTGAGCCAGAAAAACACACTTGAAGAATCTTTAAATAAGTGTAAACGATTAAAGATACAGGACCAAAGACTACAAGGGAAGTAGCAATGAGTCCATAAATGCTATTGACTGTTGTGTCAGAACATGCAAGTTTAACAATAAAGAAGTTGTCACAGTACACTTTGTTAATGATGTTCCCACACAGCTGCAAAGGAACACTCAGGGTTATTGGAATAAAACATAAAACAGAACAATATAACCATATGACAATGATAAGCACTGCGACTTTGTGAAATGTCATACGCTTGTTATATTGTAGAGGATAACAGATAGCGAGATATCTGTCATAAGACATGACGGCTAAGTTATTAAATTCTATACATGCATAAGAGTACAACCAGAAAATCTGCAGGTAACAAAAAGGAGCAGAAACAGTGTGAGTGTCAGAGAGGATCTGAACCAGAAGGAATGGAAACAAGCCTGTACTACCATACAGTTCATTTACAAACAGGCTGCACAGAAAAATGTACATAGGTTCATGTAAGCTTCTGTTCACACAGATAACCACAATCAGCAAAAGGTTGGCACCAACAATCATAACATAAAGACACATAGTGATCATGAAAAACACATATCTAAAAGCCCCTATGTTAAAGTATGCACTGAGTGTGAAATATGATATATTCATGATATTCCTCACCGAAATAGTACAGCACATTTCGTGTAATTTCACAAAACTTTCATTAAAGTCCATATAAGATTCAGATTTGTGTGAGTGCAGAGTGCAGTCAGCTCACACTTACTGAACTCAGATTTCAGCTGCTTTTAACCTCTTCAGGTTAGAGGACGCCCACAGCAGCAGCTGAGCTCAATGTCAAAGGACCCAATTACTCAATTCTAACGTAGAGGGGAATAAACTTAGAATCATAGCTCAGGAAAACAACTGTAAAGTGAATTTCTTCTGAACTTTAATGTTGCTTTTTAATTCTTGAATTGTCTTACATAGAGAGTCCATAGACAATGTGATAAAAGCCTTTTTCAATGCACTCCAGGACACTATCATTGTTTTTGTTTATTTTTTGGGCCCGGGATTGAGAGGCTTAACTAAAAGTGTGGGGAACCTGTTGTTTCTGTGGAGAAAATTATTATTATTATTCTGTTGAAAGATCTCATTCATTGAGGGGCTTAGGATGCTCGAATACATATGAAAATTAGCATACAACATGATCTGAACATCAAAGGGATACAAATTTACAAAATTTGTTGGGATTATTCCTCTCATATTCGTGAACATTTGAAATAGTTTTGAATTATTTTTCCCGATAGGAAGTCAGCCAGCTTGGATTTCATGCGTTTATTTCCATTTCATGAACATGTTTTAGGTCTTATTTCAGTTAGTGGGTTAGGGTCCACAGGAAGGTAGATCCATGTTGTTGTTTCAGGATATGCCCCAAAAAGACAAAGACTTGTCCTCCCTAAATACATCCTAGTTGGCATCACTTTATTTAAAAAAGATGTAACAGGCTCCAATTCAAATGGAGAAATGAAACAATGACTTAATGAATGTGTTCGTACCAACCATGCATACTAGCTTCTTGGGTTTATGTATGGTGTTCCTCAAGGTCGTGGTGTCTGCATGTTGTATTCTGGAAGGATTTTTTTTAACCAATTTTATATAAATTCTCCAGTGGTCATTCAGTTGTCATCAGTTGTTCATCAACACAAACATTGCTGCAACAACATATGAGGCATAATTGAGCATCTGAATGGCCTTCATATAATTCCATGATAATGTTCTCAGCACTTATATACACTTTTCACTCTTCAACTGAAAAAAATATTCAAAGTTGTTCCCTGTAGGTAGTTGTGAAAAGTTTTAAAGAAGCAGAAGCAGAGTTTCAGGAGGGACTCAAGAGTTCGACTCCATCTGGACAACAGATGAATGTAAGCATTGTCATGAACTGTGAATCTTAAATTCTCATCTCAGCATTACACAAACTTTCAATAGTAGAAAAGAAGTTTAGTTTAATTGTAAAATTTGTTTTTTATTAGATGTATTGTCCTAACTGTGCAGATTAAAACGTTAAAAAGTTTGTTAATGGTGCTGTTGGTCCAAAATAAGTTTAAACTCAACACTTTGTGACACTAAAAACTTACATTAAAATGTACAGTCAACATAGTTCATTCTGTGCAACATAATTCATCCAGTTTTAGTGATGTGAAGTGATCATGACAAACTCTACACAGGTTTCATATTTCACGCTTTCTGCCTATTTTGACACCGGGCATTTAAGGTATTTATTTTTCATGATTGTCATGTTTTTATATATTTTGATTGTCTGTGCCAACCTTTTGCTGATTGTGGTTATCTGTGTGAACAGAAGCTTACATGAACCTATGTACATTTTTCTGTGCAACATGTTTGTAAATGAACTGTATGGTAGTACAGGCTTGTTTCCATTCCTTCTGGTTCAGATCCTCTCTGACATTCACACTGTTTCTGCTTCTTTTTGTTTTTTGCAGATCTTCTGTGTTTACTGTTATGCAAATATGGAGTTTTGTAACTTAGCCGTCATGTCTTATGACAGATATCTTGCTATCTGTTTTCCTCTGCAATATAACACACGTATGACATTGAAAAAAGTTGCCATACTTATTGCTCTAACATGGTTATTTCCATTCATTGAAGTTGCTGTTTTGATATCATTGAGTGGTTCTTTACAGCTGTGTGGGAACATCACTAACAAAGTTGCCTGTGACAATTATTTTATTGTCAAACTGGCATGTTTTGACACAACAGTGAACAACATCTATGGAATTATTTACACAATTACCATAGTAGGTGGTGTTGTAGCTGTAATCCTGTACACATATATAAAGATTCTCAAAGTGTGTTTTTCTGGCTCCAAACAGACGAGACAGAAAGCTGTCAGTACCTGCACACCTCACCTCGCTTCTCTGCTCAACTCTTCTTTCGGGGCTTTCTTTGAAGTAATTCAGAGCAGGTTTAATATGAACAGTGCACCCAATATGTTGCGAATTTTCTTGTCATTATACTGGTTTACATGCCAACCACTCTTCAACCCTTTGATGCATGGACTTAAAATGTCTAAAATACGTAGCTTATGTAAAAGTATTATCTTTGGTAAAATGTAAACTAATGTTTAAAGAGCAACTTGCAGGTTTGTGACCTCTGTGAATCAACTGGTAGAAAAATGTTGTAGAAACTACATTTTATTTAATATTAACAAGAATTATTAGCTAGAAAATAAAGGTAGTCTCAGTTTAGTAAAAGAGAGAAACTTTTTTATTTCTTGACATTTAACCCTTGTGTACTCCTCAAAAAGTATAACACCCATGCTCCTCAGGGGTCAAAAAGGACCCCATGACATTAGACTTTTGTTCGGACATGTAGAAAAAAATTATTACCAACGTTTTGTTTTTTTCACCTTTTAAGGCAACTCATGACCAACACATTAATATATAATTTTCATATTTTTTCATTATTATTGGTCAGTTTTAGTGAAATATTCAAATGCAGGCCTCATATCAAGAGCAAAAAAGGTAATAAAACCTGAATATTTTTTTCAATAGTAATAGTGGAAAAAATCTTGACAGGTATGCACAGAGTACGTTATGTCAACTTTTAGTGAAACTTGTGTTTTGAAAACATTGTTCATTTTTAGATGACAGCAAAAAAGTAGATATGAGCAGTGTACCCACTGTGCTGTGTATTATTCTGTCTCTATATTTTCTCATCATACAGCCACTTTTGAATCCTGTTATGTTTGGATTGCAAATGTCAAAAATTCGGAACACATAAACATGTCCTCTGCCATAAAAGGTTGGCTGGTTGAGATCAAATGTAGATGAAAGTGTCAGTAAATTATTTGCCATCTTGAATCTTGCTTTGAAACTTGCAGAATAAAACAAAACTGAATGTGAAGATGTGACAGTGTTTATGTTGCTGATAATATGTAATGTATTATATATTCACATTCATCCCAGTAGTCATGAATCCAGTTAGAAATTATTTCACCTAAGTTATTAAAACGAGCACTACACCTACTTGTAATCAAAGTTTTTAAAGAAACTAAAGAAATAATAAACAATAAATAGTATGCAGACTACACAGTGGTGTAGTAGTTAACATTCTTGCATCACAGCAAGAGGATCGCTGATTTGACTCTGGCCTTCGGCCGTGTGAAATTTGCATTTTCATCCGTGTTAGCGTGGGTTCTCAACGGGTTCTCTGGCTTCCTCCCACTGTCCAATAACATGCACTTAGGTTTAACTAGTGACTCTAAATTGCCTGTAGGTGTGAACGAGAGTGTGACTGTCTGTCTCTATGTGTCTGCCTTGTGATAGTCTGTCTGTCCAGGGTGTACCCTGCCTCTCGCACAATGTCGATTGGCTCTAGCCCCCAGCAACCCGAGTGCGGATAAGCGGTTCAGAATAATGAATGAATGGAAATAGTATGCAGTAATATTCTGTCTCTGTATTTTCTCATCGTACATTCACTTTTGAGTCCCCTCATGTTTAGATTTCAAATGCCAAAATACAGAACAATTGTATACATGTAAAGTACAGAAAGCACAGAGACAAGGCTCAAAATTTTTGGGACAAAGTTTTATGGCACTTACTCTTGCTATGTTTCTTGACTTCATCCTTGCTTGTCTTGTATTACTCTCATTTGTATGTTGCTTTGGATAAAAGCGTGTCAAAGTATGCTTTAAGTGTGAAATACAAAACCTGTGAAGGATTCATCATGTCTATTCACAGCAGGATCATCACAGCAATAATTGCACTATTTTACAAATCTGTAAAAATTCAACTAGTTTTAAACTTGCATTTTGGCAAAATGTACAGCGGATCAAGCACACAAAAACTCAAGATTAGTAACATTCAAAATGTTCATTATCACAGGCACAACTTTAAAACACAGCCCTAAATGGAGAATTTTGGCGACCGCTGGTCTCTCCAGAGAAGGTTGAGGCTGGGGCTTTGATGTCCAGACAGTCCTGGGAAAAGGAGCAGAAGTGCGCAGTAGCTCTCTGCGGCTCTCTTGAAGACGGTTGTCTATGCGAGTGGCCATGGAGATTATCATGTCCAGATCGGTGGGAAGTTCTAGGGGTGCCAACTGGTCTTTGATAGAGTCTGTGAGTGCATTCATTAAGGCATCAATTAACGCAGGAGTGTTCCACCAACTTTCTGCTGCTAAAGTCCTGAATTCAATGGCATAACCTGTGACTTGCCGGTTGTGCTGTTTAATTTGCATGACGCCTCCCTACCTGGGGAGGAGTGATCAAAAACCCGGCTCATGGTGTCGGTGAACCTGGAGAGTGTTTGGCAAACAATTTAGTCTCTGGACCATTCTGCAATGGCCCATGCTGCTGCTCCCCGTCAAATGGGACATAATAAAAGCTATTTAAGCCTGATCGGACACAAATGCAGCCGGGTTGTGTTTAAAATGCAAGTCACAAAGCACCAAAAATGGCCTACAGTCTCCCGAGTCTCCGGAAAACTTATCTGGGGCAGCCAGCCGAAGTCCAGTAGACGGGGGTCGGGCATGGCCCTAAGCAGCAGTGTTTTCAGCAGCAGGTGTATGTGTCCTGGCAGGGGGTGATGCCGAGGGATCAGCCTTAAGGTGGTTAATGAGAAGATTAAGTTGACTTGTCAGGAGATTTACTTGGTCAGTGACAGAGATCCTGGAAATTCCCCTGTTGCTCAGTGAGGACCCGCAGTCCTTGTTTGATGGTGGACAGGTGTTCCTTGTGCTCATGCAGACGAGCGCCCTGGACTCACAGGGCTGCCTTCACCGCTTTTGAGAAGGTCCAGAAGGCTGCCTGGCTATGCTGGCCCCCCCTCCCCTGTGGCATGTCATAAGTCTGTTCATGTTTGTGGAGTGTATTATGCTTATGTTGCTGAGGGGTTTTTTTGCTGTTTTTTCCTCCTCATCATCCCTGTCTTCCTGTCCTGTTCACCTCTGTCATATTGTTTGTGTGTGTTTTATATGTTTTGGATGGGATGATAGCTTATTCCGTTGTACTACACTGTACAATGACAATAAAGAGGTTCTGAAATATTATCACAATCACCACAGACCACTTCTATCACCATCACCACAGACCATAACAATCATGACAGCACACCACTAACATCATCACATAGACCACTACTACTATCGACAACACTGTAAACCACGATTATCACCATCGCCACAGACGTTACTATCATCATCACCACAGGCCATTATTACTATCACTATCACTGCAAACTGCTACTATCACCATCACCACAGACCACTAGTACTCTTGTCATCATCACCACAGACTGCTACTACTATCGTCATCACTACCACAGACCACTACTAGTATCACCATCACCACAGACCGTTACTGCTATCACCACAGACCACTATAACTATTACCATCTTCACAGACCGTTACTACTATCACCATCACCACAGACCACTACTATTATCACTATCATGATCAACCACTGCTAACATCATCACCACAGGTCACCTCTACTGTCACCATTCCCAAGAACCACTACTTCTATCTCCATTACCATAGGACACTACTACAATCACCATCAACATAGACCACTATCACAATCATCGTAGACCACTACTACTATCACCATCAGTGTAGACTATATGTTGGGCCCAGACTGTTTGCTAGTCACCCACTACTACTATCATCATCAACAAGGGTCACAGTTGGGCTAGGATTGTTGCTGTGTCTGCTACTGTGCTTATGCTGTACTTTTTTATCACTACTATTACTGTCATCTTCAACATGGATTGTGGTCACAGCATCTTTTCCCCTCTGCTTGTATCCCTCTACAAAAACTGTTGGACCATGATCTGTCAGGCTTTTAAGGTTTGTGTATGACACTTCCTCTATCGGGATCATCTCTCTTGAGATGAGTCTAATTTCAGGTGTGAGACTGACCACATCTGGTGACCTGGAGCTGAAAGAACAACTTGGTGGTCAACATTCAAAAAGATCGTGAAGATGGTTTAAGAAAGACCCAAGCCTCACATGCCCCAACACCCTCTGTGATTCCCTAGTCTACACTGTGGACCCAGGACCTCCAGTGGGAGCTGAACATTTGCTAAAGAAATTCATCAAGTCAATAGTTCACTTCCACACCATAAGTCACTGACTATTATCCTGCCCTATAGACACACGTGTGACATTAAGGCACATTTCTGTATTATTATCACTGCACATTCTACATATTCTTTATACTGTGAACTTTTATGTTTGTTACAACATTAAAAATATTTCTTCATTTCCGTTTTTTTTTAAATACATTCAGCTCATCTCTTATGTCACAACAATGTGCACACCACTGTTTTCGACAGGCTCATCCTGATGTGGGCTGCATTTCACTGAGTTTTGAAAAACAGATTGAAAACATGTAGTACATGTACTTTATTTTTTAAATTGATATCACACTGCACAGTTTTACATTAAAACGCTACAAATCTGGTTCAATTAAAGGAAATAGGCCAATCTGGTAAATTGTTAATATTAACGAAGCACGTTTGAAATCAGACTTTTACATGTGACGCGGATTTTGGACAGGTTCAGACCGTACATTACAGGATTGAAGAGTGGAGGACATGTCAGCCAGTAAAGGGATAAAAATATTTGCAACATATTGGGTACACTGTTCATGTTGAACCTGTTCTGTATCATTTCAAAGCTTGCTCCAAAAGTGAAATTCAAGATGGAGGCGAGGTGAGGTGTGCAGGTACTGACAGCTTTCTGTCTCGTCTGTTTGGTTCCAGAAAAACACACTTTAAGAATCCTGATGTAAGAGTAAAAGATTAAAACTATAGCAGTGCCGATTGTCCCAAAAGATGCAATGAGCCCATATATATTGACCACATGTGCCTCCGAGCAGGCCAGCTTGACGACAGAATAGTTGATACAGTAAACTTTGTCAATGATGTTCCCACACAGCTGCAAAGAGGAAGTAAAACATAACATCACAAGACAGATAAGGATAGGGTACAGCCATGATACACTAATGAGTATGGCAATCTTGTTACGTGTCATACGCTGGTTATATTGTAGAGGATAACAGATAGCAAGATATCTGTCATAAGACATGATGGCTAAGTTTAAATATTCCACACCTCCACAAGAGCACAAAATAAAAGTCTGCAGGAAACAAAACGCAGCAGAAACAGTGTGAATGTCAGAGAGGATCTGAACCAGAAGGAATGGAAACAACCCTGTACTACCATACAGTTCATTTACAAACATGCTGCACAGAAAAATGTACATAGGTTCATGTAAGCTTCTGTTCCCACAGATAACCACAATCAGCAAAAGGTTGGCACAAATAATTAAAAGTTCTAAGGACATAATAACCATGAAATATAGGTATCTAAAAAATCCGGTGTGAAAATAGGCCTGAAGTGTGAAATATAAAACATGTGTAGAGTTCACCATGATGTCTCTTTTGGATTACCACAGCAATTAATAGATTCTCTCATTGATCTGTTCAAAACTGGTTTAAACTTGAAATTTTGGCACAGCTGAAATAAACAAAACCACAAGTCAGGGTGGTAACAGTCAACATGTTCATTATCAATGACACAACTGTAAAATACAGCCCCAAATGGTGAATTTCCTTCTCAAAATGAAAATAATAATTTGGTCAGAGAGAACAACATTTTTCACAAGTGAATCTGAACATGCACCGATCATCCTACTGGAGTCATATTGAAGCCCTCCCAACTGAGCTGAAACTCTGCGTCCAACACTTTAAATCTTTTTCAGAGAATGGACATCCACAGAAGCTCATAGGAATACACATGTTTAATTCATGTCAACAAGAAAGAAAGTAAACTATGGGATTGGACTGTGACATAAATCACGCACTTGTAATGAGACCCGCGCCCAATCAAACATCCGCATATTGTTTTTTCGAGCGTTTGCGAGCTATTTTGTATCCCGCATCTCTGCTCCCTAGAGCTATATTGTAGCCTGCGAGGAGAAAAACGCACTTTGCGTGCGCAGACTTTTTTCCGTTCGCGCGCGAGGGTGGTTTTTTAACTGGTGTTTTTTTTCTCAGTAAGTCAAACCACACAGCCCTGAATGCCTGAATAACTTGTATTGTTATTTGGTGCTATGTGAATTACATTGTCTTGACTTGAATGTTTGCAAAATGTCACACAGAGCAATGTACTTCAGTATGCTCATTCATAAGAATAAAAAGGTGTGCACCAGATTTATCAGAGATTACTGAATGAGTGCAGTTTTGCATTTTAACAAGGAATTTAAACATTAATCAGGCTTTTATATTACTCACATGCTGACAAAAATATCATACAATTTGAATGCTGAAAAAAGATGAAAAGCCTATGCTTGTTGAAATAAATAATTTCTGTCAATATTTCAATGTATTCAATATGAACATTTTCCAAATTAAACACTATGAATACAGGATCCAAGTTACAAAAACATATCAGTTAATGTAGGTAATATCTTATATTTCTCCTACATGAATGCTCAAGCCTGTTACAAAAAGTTACAAAAAATGATCAGCGCGTTTTATCAGATTAATTTCAATGATGGAGGAAATGCATTTGAATGCATCCCATACAATGTGTGGATTTGCTGAGCCATTGTTAAAAGAAAAAATCTGAAATGAATTGTTTTGTTTTAATAATGAAATGTCCATCTTCTAACAATGATTGATTACATTTCTAATAGTTTTTACCCCTGTCAGTGTCAGCAAAATATTAAGATTTTAATATAATAAGCCTGCCTGTTTCATGACAATTTGAGTTTAAGTGCAGTTTTCAATAAATTGACAATTTATTTTGGTCTTGTGCTCCTGTTTATTCTTTTTGCATTTCAAAGCTCTAATTACAACCTGGTTATGTTCTACCAACACAAAGTGAGAATACTTAGAATTTTTCCCCCGGTCTTAACATTTTGTTCAGGAGTGTATACAGTTATAATTTTTCATTTCAGTTATTATTCACCTGGTATTATTTTCTGAAATCACTCACTCAGTGTGTTTTCATTTCTCCTCTTTTACACACATTCGGCTTCTTAATCTGTCACAATATGGTGCACTCTACTTTCTGAAAAGTCAAAATGTCTCTGTGTTATCAAAGCAAAAGAGATTGAAACCAAACTGTTAGCAAGTACTTTTTTTTTTTTAATGAATAACACAATGCACAGTTCTCCATTAAAACACTACAGGTTGGGTTAGATAAAGGAAAGCAGGCAGATCTGTTAGATAGATGTTACTATTATCATGAACTGCGTAAATGTAAATTCTAATGTTAATGTTGACGACGCACTGAAATCAGACTTTTACATGTGATACGGATTTTGGACAGTTTCAGACCGTACATTACAGGATTGAAGAACGGCGTGAATGTGAGAAAGTACAAGGATAACAAAATGCGCAGAATGATGTGCACACTGTTCATATTAAACCTGCTCTGTATAATTTCAAATAAAGCCCCAAAGGAAAAGTTGAGCAGAGAAGCGAGGTGAGGTGTGCAGGTACTGACAGCTTTCTGTCTCGTCTGTTTTGAGCCAGAAAAACACACTTGAAGAATCTTTAAATAAGTGTAAACGATTAAAGATACAGGACCAAAGACTACAAGGGAAGTAGCAATGAGTCCATAAATGCTATTGACTGTTGTGTCAGAACATGCAAGTTTAACAATAAAGAAGTTGTCACAGTACACTTTGTTAATGATGTTCCCACACAGCTGCAAAGGAACACTCAGGGTTATTGGAATAAAACATAAAACAGAACAATATAACCATATGACAATGATAAGCACTGCGACTTTGTGAAATGTCATACGCTTGTTATATTGTAGAGGATAACAGATAGCGAGATATCTGTCATAAGACATGACGGCTAAGTTATTAAATTCTATACATGCATAGGAGTACAACCAGAAAATCTGCAGGTAACAAAAAGGAGCAGAAACAGTGTGAGTGTCAGAGAGGATCTGAACCAGAAGGAATGGAAACAAGCCTGTACTACCATACAGTTCATTTACAAACAGGCTGCACAGAAAAATGTACATAGGTTCATGTAAGCTTCTGTTCACACAGATAACCACAATCAGCAAAAGGTTGGCACCAACAATTATAACATAAAGACACATAGTGATCATGAAAAACACATATCTAAAAGCCCCTATGTTAAAGTATGCACTGAGTGTGAAATATGATATATTCATGATATTCCTCACCGAAATAGTACAGCACATTTCGTGTAATTTCACAAAACTTTCATTAAAGTCCATATAAGATTCAGATTTGTGTGAGTGCAGAGTGCAGTCAGCTCACACTTACTGAACTCAGATTTCAGCTGCTTTTAACCTCTTCAGGTTAGAGGACGCCCACAGCAGCAGCTGAGCTCAATGTCAAAGGACCCAATTACTCAATTCTAACGTAGAGGGGAATAAACTTAGAATCATAGCTCAGGAAAACAACTGTAAAGTGAATTTCTTCTGAACTTTAATGTTGCTTTTTAATTCTTGAATTGTCTTACATAGAGAGTCCATAGACAATGTGATAAAAGCCTTTTTCAATGCACTCCAGGACACTATCATTGTTTTTGTTTATTTTTTGGGCCCGGGATTGAGAGGCTTAACTAAAAGTGTGGGGAACCTGTTGTTTCTGTGGAGAAAATTATTATTATTATTCTGTTGAAAGATCTCATTCATTGAGGGGCTTAGGATGCTCGAATACATATGAAAATTAGCATACAACATGATCTGAACATCAAAGGGATACAAATTTACAAAATTTGTTGGGATTATTCCTCTCATATTCGTGAACATTTGAAATAGTTTTGAATTATTTTTCCCGATAGGAAGTCAGCCAGCTTGGATTTCATGCGTTTATTTCCATTTCATGAACATGTTTTAGGTCTTATTTCAGTTAGTGGGTTAGGGTCCACAGGAAGGTAGATCCATGTTGTTGTTTCAGGATATGCCCCAAAAAGACAAAGACTTGTCCTCCCTAAATACATCCTAGTTGGCATCACTTTATTTAAAAAAGATGTAACAGGCTCCAATTCAAATGGAGAAATGAAACAATGACTTAATGAATGTGTTCGTACCAACCATGCATACTAGCTTCTTGGGTTTATGTATGGTGTTCCTCAAGGTCGTGGTGTCTGCATGTTGTATTCTGGAAGGATTTTTTTTAACCAATTTTATATAAATTCTCCAGTGGTCATTCAGTTGTCATCAGTTGTTCATCAACACAAACATTGCTGCAACAACATATGAGGCATAATTGAGCATCTGAATGGCCTTCATATAATTCCATGATAATGTTCTCAGCACTTATATACACTTTTCACTCTTCAACTGAAAAAAATATTCAAAGTTGTTCCCTGTAGGTAGTTGTGAAAAGTTTTAAAGAAGCAGAAGCAGAGTTTCAGGAGGGACTCAAGAGTTCGACTCCATCTGGACAACAGATGAATGTAAGCATTGTCATGAACTGTGAATCTTAAATTCTCATCTCAGCATTACACAAACTTTCAATAGTAGAAAAGAAGTTTAGTTTAATTGTAAAATTTGTTTTTTATTAGATGTATTGTCCTAACTGTGCAGATTAAAACGTTAAAAAGTTTGTTAATGGTGCTGTTGGTCCAAAATAAGTTTAAACTCAACACTTTGTGACACTAAAAACTTACATTAAAATGTACAGTCAACATAGTTCATTCTGTGCAACATAATTCATCCAGTTTTAGTGATGTGAAGTGATCATGACAAACTCTACACAGGTTTCATATTTCACGCTTTCTGCCTATTTTGACACCGGGCATTTAAGGTATTTATTTTTCATGATTGTCATGTTTTTATATATTTTGATTGTCTGTGCCAACCTTTTGCTGATTGTGGTTATCTGTGTGAACAGAAGCTTACATGAACCTATGTACATTTTTCTGTGCAACATGTTTGTAAATGAACTGTATGGTAGTACAGGCTTGTTTCCATTCCTTCTGGTTCAGATCCTCTCTGACATTCACACTGTTTCTGCTTCTTTTTGTTTTTTGCAGATCTTCTGTGTTTACTGTTATGCAAATATGGAGTTTTGTAACTTAGCCGTCATGTCTTATGACAGATATCTTGCTATCTGTTTTCCTCTGCAATATAACACACGTATGACATTGAAAAAAGTTGCCATACTTATTGCTCTAACATGGTTATTTCCATTCATTGAAGTTGCTGTTTTGATATCATTGAGTGGTTCTTTACAGCTGTGTGGGAACATCATTAACAAAGTTGCCTGTGACAATTATTTTATTGTCAAACTGGCATGTTTTGACACAACAGTGAACAACATCTATGGAATTATTTACACAATTACCATAGTAGGTGGTGTTGTAGCTGTAATCCTGTACACATATATAAAGATTCTCAAAGTGTGTTTTTCTGGCTCCAAACAGACGAGACAGAAAGCTGTCAGTACCTGCACACCTCACCTCGCTTCTCTGCTCAACTCTTCTTTCGGGGCTTTCTTTGAAGTAATTCGGAGCAGGTTTAATATGAACAGTGCACCCAATATGTTGCGAATTTGTATGTCATTATACTGGCTTACATGCCAACCACTCTTCAACCCTTTGATGTATGGACTTAAAATGTCTAAAATACGTAGCTTATGTAAAAGTCTTATCGTTCGTAAAATGTAAACTAATGTTAAAGAGCAACTTGCAGGTTTGTGACCTCTGTGAATCAACATTACAGAATACAGTTATGTCTAGAGTTGTTTTTGTCATTGAGCTTTATTTGCACCACAGAAAAATGGAAATGAAATCGAAAATAAAATGAGCACAACATCACACAAGAAAAAGTGGATGCTTGTTTTCACAATAAAAGGTTGTAAATATATATAGGTATATATCTATATATCTATATATCTATATAGATAGATAGATAGATAGATAGATAGATAGATAGATATGTAAATATATATATATATATATATATATACTATATATATATATATTTATAAAACGAGCGCACGTCAGAAAGTGAGCGTAAAGTGGGCGTAAGATCATTTCTACGCAAGCCTCGGCATTTATCAATTTGGACGTGAGCGGAGGGTACAATCAGATCTCTCGTCTGCTCTCAGCTCGTGTACGCAAATTTGAGTCAGCGTGAAGTCCACACGTCTGAGTTGGAGAATTGATCTTAGACTATTGTATCGATGCCTGGAGCTGATAAAACTCTGTGGTGTTTTGATTTTGAATAGTGACAAAGCAAAACATGTTTAGACTACATAATTTATCATTTAAACATCATCCAAAAATAAATACACCCTGCGATCGTGAAATTCTTTAAACAGAATACTAGCCGAGGATATTAAATGTTGTTGTCTTCTGCTGTTTACTGTTATCCAGCTCCGACACCGGAGCGTCAGCGTCTCCTTCACCAGCTTTGCTGCCCGAATAGAAACATTTCCAATCAGCGCTGCCACACGCTCCTCTGACTAGGACATCATTATTAGTAAATGTAAAGAGGTGAATAATATATCTCCATCATAATAATAGCAATATTCGGATATTATATAGATTATTGGGCTTTATATGTCACAATGTAATTACTCAAACCTCGCCAGGAGTTTAATAGTCCGCTACTCTGCTGACAGCACCACTGATTTTCTTCTTTTTCACTTTTTATGCTGCCAAACAAAACCAGTTTGCTGTGTTGCAGCTGTTGGATGTCAGCGTTTCACTTTCTGCCTCTGAGAAATTCCTCTTCTTTTAGAATTAAAACTTACTTTAAAACATTGTTTACCTCCTTCAACCAAAAAGCTGTGAAAACTTTTAAGTCCGTGCTCCAAATGTAAAATATTCACTGAACTTGTTTGAGTTTATAACTAGAAGTGCTTTTATTTCATAAATCTCTGTCGCTGCGTATTTCTTTAATATGTCTATATTGCCCCTATTGTTAATTGTAACGGTGCACTTTGCTAATAAAGTCGACTTTGGGGGGGGGGTCCTCTTTTTGGCCGTATTGCGCCCTTCGGTATCGTAAACTCTGAAGGCTAGTCATCTGAATCAGGTATATATTAGGGCGTGGTATTTAAATGACGCTCGTTTCGAGCCGCCACATTTATCAACAGCCGATCATTTTTACGCTGTGATTGTAGAGATACGATCGTTTGATAAATCCCACGTGAACCCTGTCGTAAGACGAAATATACACTCAGATCTGCGCTCGTTTCTACGCTCGCTTGATAAATGAGGGCCAATGTCCCCAGGCTCCCATTGGGTGCAGAAAATAAACCTCTTGATTTGGAAGTTCAAGACCTCCTGGAGGCCTCAAACAGACATTCCCAAATTTACACAAATTACTGTTTGGATATAGCAGGTCTGTCCAGCAGGGCGGTGATTGGTTAACAGCTGTGTTCAAGACATTCACGTGTAAATTTGATTATGATCAAACATGGATAATCCATGAACAAGAAGTCCAGTAACAAACCTCTACATGAGGTTCAGATATCAAGGAAACAACCCAGAGTCTCCAACAAGGCCAGATATTTCTGAACTGCTGTTTGGAAAATTTAAAATGACAAGGATCTATCCATTGAGTTGCACTCTGTTTGGGCCAGAGTATCCCTACGCAGAAATGATGCCTTTCAAGCAGTGACATAGGAGTGAGTCAGGGTGAGTTTGTGTCAGTTTACCTAGTTTGAAATACGCCACCTTACCAACTCACCTTGGATCCACATCACAAGGCTGCTTGTTCAAATTTCGAGGCATTAGAACCACATAGAGATAATCACAGCCTCAAGACACTTAACAACCACAAACTAGAGACCTTGAGCATTCAAAGGATGAATGGCTTTCTACACTATATCGACAATAACAACATTTCTCAGCAGTTTATCCAATAGGAGAAAAGTGCAAATCTTGCAGAAATCTTCAAAATGTCTGAAGTTATTGGAACAAATCACAGCATTTGTCAAATTTGTTCCTCAAGTTCTTGGTGTCTTAATGTGGTATTTTGAAGGAGTTTTGATCAATTCTCAGGGGGCAAAAGTGGTAACATTTTGAAACCCAGAAATTGCTTCAACAGGTTATGAGACATAATTGGGCATGGGGATGGACTTCATATACTCATATTATTGTGTTTTTAGCCCTTTGATGTACGTATATACTTGGGACCCCAAGCCTGCCCCGTCACTTGAAATGGTCCAGAACTGCCACTGAAAGGCCTGCAGGCCCCATGACACCATCTATTCAGTGAAACATGAAACAGGACCTTTTTTTCAGTCACTTTTATCGATTGAGCAAATTACAAAAGAATAATATAATGCAACTAAAACTGTTATTTTTGTTTTCACTGATGTTTGATTCAAAGTTGTTCCCTGTTGGAAGTTTAAAGTGTTTCCCTCCACAACAGACATCAGAATGCAACCAGTCTTAATCAGCGTGTCCTCTCATAATGAAGTCACTGCTGTGAAAAGTTTTAAAGAAGCAGAAGCAGAGTTTCAGGAGGGACTCGAGCGTTCGATTCCATCAAGACAACAGATGAATGTAAGCATTGTCATGAACTGTGAATCTTAAATTCTCATCTCAGCATATACAAACCATAATAGCAGAAGAGAAAGTTTAGATCATTTCACATTTGTCTTTTATTGAATGTATTGTCGTAACTGCGCAGATTAATACTAATTGTTAATGGTGCTGTTGGTCCAAAATAAGTTTAAACTCAACACTTTGTGACACTAAAAACTTACATTAAAATGTACAGTCAACATAGTTCATTCTGTGCAACATAATTCATCCAGTTTTAGTGATGTGCAGTGATCATGACAAACTCTACACAGGTTTCATATTTCACGCTTTCTGCCTATTTTGACACCGGGCATTTAAGGCATTTATATTTCATGATTCTCATGTTTTTATATATTTTTATTGTTTGTGCCAACCTTTTGCTGATTGTGGTTATCTGTGTGAACAGAAGCTTACATGAACCTATGTACATTTTTCTGTGCAGCATGTTTGTAAATGAACTGTATGGGAGTGCAGGCTTGTTTCCATTCCTTCTGGTTCAGATCCTCTCTGATATTCACACTGTTTCTGTTTCTTTGTGTTTCCTGCAGATTTACTGTTTGTATACTTACGGATTTATAGAATTTTGTAATTTAGCCGTCATGTCTTATGACAGATATCTTGCTATCTGTTTTCCTCTGCAATATAACACACGTATGACATTGAAAAAAGTTGTCATACTTATTGCTCTAACATGGTTATTTCCATTCATTGAAGTTGCTGTTTTGATATCATTGAGTGGTTCTTTACAGCTGTGTGGGAACATCATTAACAAAGTGTACTGTGACAATTATTATATTGTCAAACTGGCATGTTTTGACACAACAGTGAACAACATCTATGGAATTTTTTACACAATTGCCATAGTAGGTGGTGTTGTAGCTGTAATCCTGTACACATATATAAAGATTTTCAAAGTGTGTTTTTCTGGCTCCAAACAGATGAGACAGAAAGCTGTCAGTACCTGCACACCTCACCTCGCTTCTCTGCTCAACTTTTCTTTCGGGGCTTTCTTTGAAATAATTCAGAGCAGGTTTAATATGAACAGTGCACCCAATATGTTGCGCATTTTTATGTCATTATACTGGTTTACATGCCAACCACTCTTCAACCCTTTGATGTATGGACTTAAAATGTCTAAAATACGTAGCTTATGTAAAAGTCTTATCTTTCGTAAAATGTAAACTAATGTTAAAGAGCAACTTGCAGGTTTGTGACCTCTGTGAATCAACATTACAGAATACAGTTATGTCTAGAGTTGTTTTTGTCATTGAGCTTTATTTGCACCACAGAAAAATGGAAATGAAATCGAAAATAAAATGAGCACAACATCACACAAGAAAAAGTGGATGCTTGTTTTCACAATAAAAGGTTGTAAATATATATAGGTATATATCTATATATCTATATAGATAGATAGATAGATAGATAGATAGATAGATAGATAGATAGATAGATAGATAGATAGATAGATAGATATGTAAATATATATATATATATATATATGCATAAGCACATGACAGAACACATTCGGACATTGAGGAACATGCTTGGTTTCCAAGACAGCAGCAACAGACAAGGATTAGGCGAAGCAATGGCCGTTGATGATAAATCAGGTTGTGTGAACTGGACAGTTGTCTTGGCAAATGGGATTTACAGTAATCAAATCTGGAAAGACTCCCTTTTTAGCCTTAAGGCTGTCTTTTAAGGGTCTTCAGACTATGACTGAGCGTTTCTCCACAATGTAGGTGTTGAACATGACCAATTTGGATTCAGTGGCCCTCATTTATCAAACGAGCGCACGTCAGAAAGTGAGCGTAAAGTGGGCGTAAGATCATTTCTACGCAAGCCTCGGCATTTATCAATTTGGACATGAGCGGAGGGTACGATCAGATCTCTCGTCTGCTCTCAGCTCGTGTACGCAAATTTGAGTCAGCGTGAAGTCCACACGTCTGAGTTGGAGAATTGATCTTAGACTATTGTATCGATGCCTGGAGCTGATAAAACTCTGTGGTGTTTTGATTTTGAATAGTGACAAAGCAAAACATATTTGGACTACATAATTCATCATTTAAACATCATCCAAAAATAAATACACCCTGCGATCGTGAAATTTCTTTAAACAGTGTACTAGCCGAGGATGTTAAATGTTGTTGTCTTCTGCTGTTTACTGTTATCCAGCTCCGACTCCAGAGCGTCAGCGTCTCCTTCACCAGCGGTGCTGCCCGAATAGAAACATTTCCAATCAGCGCTGCCACACGCTCCTCTGACTAGGACATCATTATTAGTAAATGTAAAGAGGTGAATAATATATCTCCATCATAATAATAGCAATATTCGGATATTATATAGATTATTGGGCTTTATATATCACCAGGTAATTACTCAAACCTCGCCGGGAGTTTAATGGTCCGCTACTCTGCTGACAGCACCACTGATTTCCTTCTTTTTCACTTTTTATGCAGCCAAACAAAACCAGTTTGTTGTGTTGCAGCTGTTGGACGTCAGCGTTTCACTTTCTGCCTCTGAGAAATTCCTCTTCTTTTAGAATTAAAACTTACTTTAAAACATTGTTTACCTCCTTCAACCAAAAAGCTGTGAAAACTTTTAAGTCCGTGCTCCAAATGTAAAATATTCACTGAACTTGTTTGAGTTTATAACTATAAGTACTTTTATTTCATAAACCTCTGTCGCTGCGTATTTCTTTAATATGTCTATATTGCCCCTATTGTTAATTGTAACGGTGCACTTTGCTAATAAAGTTGACTTTGGGGGGGGATCCTCTTTTTGGCCGTATTGCGCCCTTCGGTGTCGTAAACTCTGAAGGCGAGTCATCTGAATCAGGTATATATTAGGGCGTGGTATTTAAATGGCACTCGTTTCGAGCCGCCACATTTGTCAACAGCCGATCATTTTTACGCTGTGATTGTAGAGATATGATCGTTTGATCAATCCCACGTGAACCCTGTCGTAAGACAAATATACACTCAGATCTGCACTCGTTTCTACGCTCGCTTGATAAATGAGGGCCAATGTCCCCAGGCTCCCATTGGGTGCAGAAAATAAGCCTCTTGATTTGGAAGTTCAAGACCTCCTGGAGGCCTCAAACAGACATTCCCAAATTTACACGAATTACTGTTTAGATATAGCAGGTCTGTCTAGCAGGGCGGTGATTGGTTAACAGCTGTGTTCAAGACATTCACGTGTAAATTTGATTATGATCAGACATGGATAATCCATGAACAAGAAGTCCAGTAACAAACCTCTACATGAGGTTCAGATATCAAGGAAACAACCCAGAGTCTCCAACAAGGCCAGATATTTCTGAACTGCTGTTTGGAAAATTTAAAATGACAACAGGATCTATCCATTGAGTTGCACTCTGTTTGGGCCAGAGTATCCCTACGCAGAAATGATGCCTTTCAAGCAGTGACATAGGAGTGAGTCAGGGTGAGTTTGTGTCAGTTTACCTAGTTTGAATTACATCACCTTACCAACTCACCTTGGATCCACATCACAAGGCTGCTTGTTCAAATTTCAAGGCATTAGAACCACATAGAGATAATCACAGCCTCAAGACACTTAACAACCACAAACTAGAGACCTTGAGCATTCAAAGGATGAATGGCTTTCTACACTATATCGACAATAACAACATTTCTCACCAGTTTATCCAATAGGAGAAAAGTGCATTTCTTGCAGAAATCTTCAAAATTTCTGAAGAGATTGGAACAAATCACAGCATTTGTCAAATTTGTTCCTCAAGTTCTTGGTGTCTTAATGTGGTATTTTGAAGGAGTTTTGACAATTTTGATCAATTATCAGGGGGCAAAAGTGGTTACATTTTGAAACCCAGAAATTGCTTCAACAGGTTATGAGAAAAATTGGGCATGGGGATGGACTTCATATACTCATATCATTGTGTTTTTAGACCTTTGATGTATGTATATACTTGGGACCCCAAGCCTGCCCCATCACTTGAAATGGTCCAGAACTGCCACTGAAAGGCCTGCAGGCCCCATGACACCATCTATTCAGTGAAACATGAAACAGGGCCTTTTTTTCAGTCAGTTTTATCGATTGACCAAATTACAATAGAATAATATAATGCAACTAAAACTGTTATTTTTGTTTCAACTGATGTTTGATTCAAAGTTGTTCCCTTTTGGTAGTTTAAAGTGTTTTCCTCTACAACTGACATCAGATAGCAACCAGTCTTAATCAGCGTGTCTTCTGTTAATGAAGTCACTGCCGTGAAAAGTTTTAAAGAAGCAGAAGCAGAGTTTCAGGAGGGACTCGAGAGTTCGACTCCATCTGGACAACAAATGAATGTGAGCATTGTCATGAACAGTAAATCTTAAATTCTAACCTCAGCATATACAAACATTAATAGTAGAAGAGAAAGTTTAGATAATTTCACATTTGTCTTTTATTGAATGTATTGTCCTAACTGTGCAGATTAATACTGATTGTTAATGGTGCTGTTGGTCCAAAATAAGTTTAAACTCAACACTTTGTGACAATGTAAAAATGTACAGTCAACATAGTTCATCCTGTGCAGAGTTTAAGTGATGTGCAGTGCAGTGATTACAGATGGCTCTTAAAGTTATGTAGGCTACTTACTTGGTTCCTGTGGTCTAAGGCTAGTACCATCAGGTTGAATGCACTTAATGTAATTTGCTTTGGACAAAAGTCTCAGCCAAATGACAATGTGATGTAATGTTATGTAATTATCATGATAAACTCTACACAGGTTTCATATTTCACGCTTTCTGCCTATTTTGACACCGGGCATTTAAGGTATTTATTTTTCATGATTATCATGTTTTTATATATTTTTATTGTTTGTGCCAACCTTTTGCTGATTGTGGTTATCTGTGTGAACAGAAGTTTACATGAACCTATGTACATTTTTCTGTGCAGCCTGTTTGTAAATGAACTGTATGGTAGTACAGGGGTGTTTCCATTTCTCCTGGTTCAGATCCTCTCTGACACTCACACTGTTTCTGCTTCTTTTTGTTTCTTGCAGATCTTCTGTGTTTACTGTTATGCAAATATGGAGTTTTGCAACTTAGCCGTCATGTCTTATGACAGATATCTTGCTATCTGTTTTCCTCTGCAATATAACACACGTATGACATTGAAAAAAGTTGTCATATTTATTGCTCTAACATGGTTATTTCCATTCATTGAAGTTGCTGTTATGATATCATTGAGTGGTTCTTTACAGCTGTGTGGGAACATCATTAACAAAGTGGGCTGTGACAATTATTATATTGTCAAACTGGCATGTTTTGACACAACAGTGAACAACATCTATGGAATTATTTACACAATTACCATAGTAGGTGGTGTTGTAGCTGTAATCCTGTACACATATATAAAGATTCTCAAAGTGTGTTTTTCTGGCTCCAAACAGACGAGACAGAAAGCTGTCAGTACCTGCACACCTCACCTCGCTTCTCTGCTCAACTTTTCCTTCGGGGCTTTCTTTGAAGTAATTCAGAGCAGGTTTAATATGAACAGTGCACCCAATATGTTGCGCATTTTTATGTCATTATACTGGCTTACATGCCAACCACTCTTCAACCCTTTGATGTATGGACTTAAAATGTCTAAAATACGTAGCTTATGTAAAAGTCTTGTCTTTCGTAAAATGTAAACTAATGTTAAAGAGCAACTTGCAGGTTTGTGACCTCTGTGAATCAACATTACATAATACAGTTAAGTCTGGAGTTGTTTTTGTCATTGAGCTTTTCTTGCACCACAGAAAAAATGGAAATGAAATAGAAAATAAAATGGGCACAACATCACACAAGAAAAAGCGGATGCTTGTTTTCACCATAAAAGGTTGTAAATATATGTTAATATGCACATGACAGAGCAAATTCAGATAATGAGGAACATGCTTGGTATCCAAGACAGCAGCAACAGACAAGGTTAGGTGAACCAGGAGAGAACTGGGCAGGTGTCATGGCAACTGACCGGCTAACAATAGCTAATATCTGACACATCACAATCTTGAAAATTTTGCAACCAATTCATTAATTCAATGTCCCCAGGCTCCCATTGGGTGCAGAAAATAAACCTCTTGATTTGGAAGTTCAAGACCTCCTGGAGGCCTCAAACAGACATTCCCAAATTTACACAAATTACTGTTTGGATATACCAGGTCTGTCCAGCAGGGCGGCGATTGGTTAACCCATTGACGCCACATTTCTACCTTTAAAACCGGGAGCGCTGTTGCGTCACTCTACCATTAAGGCCAGGACAGCGGATATGACATTTTGTAGTATTTGTATTTTTTTCCACCTATTTTCGGTCTCTTGGCCAATGAAATGCATCAGAATCATGATCAGAATACATGCGGGAATGTCGCAATGCAACATTGGACTTTTCCAGAACTTTGAAATCATGGAGGAAGACGACTATAGCGGAGGAGCTCAGAAGTAAGTGACGGAAGCGATCTGATGAAAACAGCGCCGATGATTTTATTGCTGATCCGGACTTTGAACCCTCGGAACCAATCGACCGGCATTTATGGATGAGTTTAGAGATGTTTTTAGACTATATATTTTCACCGAAGAACAGACAGATTTGTGGCTATCTGGAGATAATAATAATAATATTATTAATAATATATTCATATTATTAATAATAATAGGCTAATTGATTGTGATGATGATATAAGAAATCATGATTGTTTATGTCTTATATTACGTTATGCGTCGTTGAGTACCCTGAAAAGTGCAATATATAAAATTTATTATTATTGTTGTGACTTGATTTCGATCAAACAAAACCTAAGCCACAATGAGGGGCTGGTACCGGGATACGTAATTGACGCGTCGTCATGCGGCGGCTCCTTATAGTCATTCAAACCTCAGCGATCTTGTGATTAAGACGTATTTATTTACATGTATCACTACAGCTTTGCTATACACACATTTACATAAGTAACTGGCATAAAACAAACAAAAGGGCTTAAAGGTTAGCCGGTAGTTAAAGGACGGTCAAAAACTGTGTGCTTCTCCCGGTAAGCAACACACCTGAGGAGTTATTACCTCTTCCTCTACTTATGCATTCACACATGCTGTTGTTCAATACGCCACCTATTGCGGCAATCGGGAAATGACCCCAATACATATAAATGGCTCTAACAATTATTATTTATTATTATGATTTTTTTTTCTTTTTATTACAGTAGGCTAATGAGAACTATGTCTTGTTCTTCCAATGGTCATATCATGTTTGCATCTTGCTAATGAGCATGTATTAGTATTATGCAGAGGATTTTTTATTCAGTCAAATGTAACATTTGCTGAGTTTGTTGATTTTTTAAAAAACGTTATTGAAGGTTTGGATAAATAAACTCAACTTCTCATGAAAGCCACGGGTATAAGCTCTCAAATACTTTTGGAATTTCATTTTTATCTGCTACAGAGGCTGAAAAATCTATTATTTAGTAGGTGTTGAATTTCCAGAAAAACTTTTCGGTTTTCGGGGCTCATTTGAAAATTGCCCATAGGTTTTCCAGGCATTTTTTTCCAGGCATTTTTTTCCAGGCGCTTTAGGCCTTAATGGGTTAACAGCTGTGTTCAAGACATTCACGTGTAAATTTGATTATGATCAAACATGGATAATCCATGAACAAGAAGTCCAGTAACAAACCTCTACATGAGGTACAGATATCAAGGAAACAACCCAGAGTCTCCAATAAAGCCAGATATTCTGAACTGCTGTTTGGAAAATTTAAAATGACAACAGGATCTATCCATTGAGTTGCACTCTGTTTGGGCCAGAGTATCCCTACGCAGAAATTATGCCTTTCAAGCAGTGACATAGGAGTGAGTCAGGGAGAGTTTGGGTCAGTTTACCTAGTTTGAATTATGCCACCTTACCAACTCACCTTGGATCCACATCACAAGGCTGCTTGTTCAAATTTCAAGGTATTAGAACCACATAGAGATAATCACAGCCTCAAGACACTTAACAACCACAAACTAGAGACCTTGAGCATTCAAAGGATGAATGGCTTTCTACACTATATCGACAAATGAAGTTTTATAACTAAGTTCAGAAACGGGGACCACACCTTAATCACACCCAATTTACGCCTCCAGCACACTTAAGCATGCCTCATCCGTTCCCTTCCCCTTGGCCTCCATTTGCCATATCGCCATATGACAAGTCAGACGAATGCCGACAACACCTATCCTCACCATGGAGCAGGAGCTTTCCATCCATCCTTTGGACAGCGAGCAGTTCGACGCGATACCGCCGACTCCCGCAGAAGAATCCTCTCCATCACCCATCATAAGGTCGTATCAGCATCGCCGCCCGCGGTCAAGGGTCCACATTCCCCTGCGCCCGCGGCGTTCGCCTCCCAGCCACGCCGCAGCCGCCGGCTCTCCGCCTCCCAGAGGCTCCAGGGGTAGACCCCGCCTGCAACGCCGGAGAGACGTCACCTCCCCCTCGCGTTCACCTCCATCCCGCTCTGGATCCATCCGCTCGCACGCCAGCAGCCACGACCGTCGTCCTCATACTCCGACCGTCTCCCGTCCCCCCACATATCCCTCTGGACCGTAGCCAGTCTAAAGAAAGCCCTCACAGAACGCAACATCCCATTCCACCAGTTAGACAGAAAGGCAAAACTTTTCAAGCTGTTTACGTCCCCACCTACAAGCATCCAATCCCAAGCCGCCACAGCACTTCCGGGTTTCCCAGCGCAACGCCAACGGCGTCACATCGCTCCGCCCGCCAGCCCGTACAGCAAGCCCAGAAGGACAAAATCAATTCCAAGCAGCCTCCATTCAGCCACTCCTTTCTCTCTCCGTTTTACCACCCACACAATCATCCCGAGCACATGCATCCCTCCATCCCAGCACCCTTCCCTCTTCTCTCATTCCCAATCTTCCCATTCAACCACCCCCACCGGTTGCTCCCAGTATAGCAGGCCAGAGTGTTTATTTTCCTCCCCCCCTTTCCCCCTCCCTACCCTACCTTACCCCATCACCCAAATGTATTTAACCATGCTGTTTATCCTCTCAATAATGAAACCCTTTTCTCCACAGCTCCACCACCAGCCGGATCCAACTTCGTTTCCCGCCCCGACCTGCAGCCCCATAGCCACAACCTAGCCACCGCATTGCCCCCACAGCACCCAGCCGCTCCTACTCGTCCTTCCCCCGTGCCACACTCACTCAGGCAACAGATCCTAGCAGGTAACTACACCGACCTCGCTCAGCTCCTTAATCCCCACACATGCGACCCCCACATTCCCAGAGAGCTGCTGACTTCCATCGGCCCCATCGCTCTCAAAGAGCCACTCCCCTCTCGCTCCAAAGAGCTCACAGCAACGGAGTTCGCATTCTCCTTTTCCCTGTACCGGGACGTCATCCGCACTGCCTTTCCTGCCCGCAGGGCAGAGCTAGACGACTACCTGTCAATCATCCTCGACCTCGATCTGCGGTTCGGGGGCAACGGATTCTACTTCTACCACACCCTCTTCGCATCCCAAGCCGCCGAGCGCCTACAACAGTTCAATCAACATACATACTGGTGCACCCTCGACCCCGAGCTGTACTGCAGAGTCTTCGCCTGCCGTCCTTCACTCAATTGCACCTCATGTGGCGCTCTTTCCCACCCGGCCACCGCCCCTGGGCCTCGCCCACCAGTCCCATACAAAAGGACCCCCAACCACTTCGATCCACCCCACTCAGCTCCCCCGCCTTCCATACCCCCCAAACCAGCCAAAACCCAGCCACCTTCCTCATCCAAGGCCTCACATATGGCTTCCACGCCGCAATCACACGCTGCAATCTACAGTCCGCCATAACCAAGCCCGAAACAGTCGACAGACTCCTAGATAAGGAAGTCAAAGACACCTTCATGATCGGCCCATTCCCCAGCCCACCCTTCCCCACCTATAATATAAACCCCATCGGCATAGCCACAAGAAAATACTCAGGCAAAAAGAGACTGATCCTGGACCTCTCATCTCCTCATGGCTCTACTGTCCCAAGCATCAATAGCTTAATCCCCAGCCTAGATTTCTCGATGCATTATTCGACAATAGACCACGGCATCTCCCTAATTTGCCTAGCCAGCCAAGGAGCTTGGCTATCTAAAGCAGACATCGTCAGCGCTTTCAAAGTCCTCCCCATCCACCCCGACGACTGGCACCTTTTCGGCGTCCTCTGGCAGGGCACTTACTATTTCGCAGTCCGTCTCACCTTTGGATGCAGGAGCAGCCCAAAAATATTCGACACCCTTTCCGAAGGTCTTTGCTGGATCCTGATAAATATCCACAAACTCCCTTTTGTCATCCATCTCCTCGATGACTTCCTCATCATCACCCCTCCATCATCCCCCACCCAGCATACTGTCTCAACACCCTGACTTCTGCATTCCAGGAACTCGGAGTTTTTCTCTCCCCAGAGAAAACGGAAGGCCCCCGCACAACACTCGAATTCCTCGGCATCACACTTGACTCAGTCTCATTCCAAGCATCCTTGCCCTCAGAAAAAATCGACCGGATCACCCTACTCATTTTCAACTTCCTCCTGACCCATCATTGCACCAAACACCAACTCCTTTCACTGCTAGGCCACCTCAACTACGCCCTCCGCATCATCCCCCAAGGTCGATCCTTCTTGTCCCACCTCCTTTTTATCGCCGCTTCCACTCCATCCCTCCAAGCTCAAGTCACACTAGACGAAGCATGTAAAATAGAACTAAAAATGTGGCACCAGTTTCTGTCATCTTGGAACGGCATCTCTTTCTTTTACGACGATCACATCACCAAACCTGAAGACATCCAGTTGTTCACCAACGCAGCCCCATCCATCAGCTTCGGCGGGTATCTCAGTGACAAATGGTTCGCAGCCGCTTGGCCACCCGAACTCTTAATCGCTCCTTCCTCCACCATACACGAAATGTACCCCGTGGTCATCGCAGCTATTCTTTGGGGGCACGAGTAGTCCAAAAAGATCATCGCCATACACTGTGACAACAGAGCAGTCGTGGACATCCTCAACAAAGGGAGGTCACGTAACCTTGCTGTCATGCAATTCGTTCGGAAGCTCACTCTGGTCTCAGCCCAATGCCAATTCATCATCCGAGCCATACACATTCCCTGCCACTAAAAAATGCCATAGCTGACTCCCTTTCCCGTTTCTCATTCCAGAAATTCAGACGACTGGCACCAGGCTCCAACCCTCATCCCACTCCGGTCCCACCGTTTTCAGCCACCATCTTCATCTGACACCGCAGCTGGAACACCTAGCTTCCACCGCCCAAGATGCCATTCTCAATAGCGTAGCGCCAGGAACCCTCTCCTCCTATTTCACCGGTTGGAACAGCTTTAAAGCTTTTCACGCAGCCCACAGCCTTCCATTTCCTTCCATCGACCTCCTGACCCTAACTAGCTTCATCACATACTCTCACTCCATACAAAAGATCAAATCCTCCACCATCAAGTCCTATATCAGCGGCATCAACTTTCTCATTAAACTGTCCACCGGCGCTCCGTGCCCGGCCCTGTCTCACTATCACATCGGCATGCTACTCAAAGGCCTCTGCAAGTCAGAACCCATTCCCCTGCCAAAACGATCCCCCCTTACCTCAGACCTCCGCGCAGGATACCGGTTTCCCTTCATCGACAATGTCCTGGAAGCCATGTTCCTCCTAGCCTTCTTCGGCTTCTTGCGCTGCTCAGAGTTCACATCATCTACCCTCAACTTCCGTCATTCAATACATTCAACATTATCCGACATTTCTATAAATTCTTCGGACACCATCGTCTACCACCTCAAACGCAGCAAGACTAATCAATCCGGTCCCCTCAACTAGTATATCTTTTCCATCTCGACTCATACCTAAGCCCTTACGAACTCATCAGCAACTACATAAACCACAGACTCTCCATGCACGCCTCACCTCAAGACCCCCTGTTCATCTCTGAAACAGGCGAAGTCGCCACCCGATTGTGGTTCCACTGCCACCTCCGTGAGGTCCTAACCAGGTCCGGAATTTCACCCCAACACTATTCGGGGCATTCTTTCCGCATCGGAGCCGCCTCCTCTGCCTCCAGGCAAGGAATCCCCGACCATACGATTAAGCTCCTCGGCCGCTGGTCTTCTCCCGCCTACCTCAATTACATCCGCCAAGACCTGTCCAACATTTCTCACCAGTTTATCCAATAGAAGAAAAGTGCAATTCTTGCAGAAATCTTCAAAATGTCTGAAGTGATTGGAACAAATCACAGCATTTGTCAAATTTTTTCCTCAAGTTCTTGGTGTCTTAATGTGGTATTTTGAAGGTGTTTTGACAATTTTTATCAATTCTCAGGGGGCAAAAGTGGTAAAATTTTGAAACCCAGAAATTGCTTCAACAGGTTATGAGACATAATTGGGCATGGGGATGGACTTCATATCCTCCTATCATTGTGTTTTTAGCCCTTTAATGTATGTATATACTTGGGACCCCAAGCCTGCCCCATCACTTGAAATGGTCCAGAACTGCCACTGAAAGGCCTGCAGGCCCCATGACACCATCTATTCAGTGAAACATGACACAGGACCTTTTTTTTTTCAGTCAGTTTTATCGATTGACCAAATTACAATAGAAGAATATAATGCAACTAAAACTGTTATTTTTGTTTCAACTGATGTTTGATTCAAAGTTGTTCCCTTTTGGTAGTTTAAAGTGTTTTCCTCTACAACTGACATCAGATAGCAACCAGTCTTAATCAGCATGTCCTCTCATAATGATGTCACTGCTGTGAAAGAAGCAGAAGCAGAGTTTCAGGAGGGACTCGAGAGTTCGACTCCATCTAGACAACAGATGAATGTAAGCATTGTCATGAACTGTGAATCTTAAATTCTCACCTCAGCATTACACAAACTTTCAATAATTGAAGAGAAGTTTAGTTTAATTGTAAAATTTGTTTTTTATTAGATGAATTGTCCTAACTGTGCAGATTAAAACTGTTTGTTAATGGTGCCGTTGGTCAAAAATAAGTTTAAACTCAACACTTTGTGACACTACAAACTTACATTAAAATGTACAGTCAACATAGTTCATTCTGAGCAACAGTTTTAGTGATGTGCAGTGATCATGACAAACTCTACACAGGTTTCATATTTCACGCTTTCTGCCTATTTTGACACGGGGCTTTTAAGGTATTTATTTTTCATGATTGTCATGTTTTTATATATTTTGATTGTCTGTGCCAACCTTTTGCTGATTGTGGTTATCTGTGTGAACAGAAGCTTACATGAACCTATGTATATTTTTCTGTGCAGCCTGTTTGTAAATGAACTCTATGGTAGTACAGGGTTGTTTCCATTCCTTCTGGTCCAGATCCTCTCTGACATTCACACTGTTTCTTCTTCTTTTTGTTTCCTGCAGATTTGCTGTGTTTACTGTTATGCAAATATGGAGTTTTGTAACTTAGCCATCATGTCTTATGACAGATATCTTGCTATCTGTTTTCCTCTGCAATATAACACACGTATGACATTGAAAAAAGTTGCCATGCTTATTGCTTTAACATGGTTATTTACATTTATTGAAGTTTCTGTTTTGATATCATTGAGTGGTTCTTTACAGCTGTGTGGGAACATCATTAACAAAGTGTACTGTGACAATTATTATATTGTCAAACTGGCATGTTTTGACACAACAGTGAACAACATCTATGGAATTATTTACACAATTGCCATAGTAGGTGGGGTTGTAGCTGTAATCCTGTACACATATATAAAGATTCTCAAAGTGTGTTTTTCTGGCTCCAAACAGACGAGACAGAAAGCTGTCAGTACCTGCACACCTCACCTCGCTTCTCTGCTCAACTTTTCTTTCGGGGCTTTCTTTGAAGTAATTCAGAGCAGGTTTAATATGAACAGTGCACCCAATATGTTGCGCATTTTTATGTCATTATACTGGCTTACATGCCAACCACTCTTCAACCCTTTGATGTATGGACTTAAAATGTCTAAAATACGTAGCTTATGTAAAAGTCTTGTCTTTCGTAAAATGTAAACTAATGTTAAAGAGCAACTTGCAGGTTTGTGACCTCTGTGAATCAACATTACAGAATACAGTTATGTCTAGAGTTGTTTTTGTCATTGAGCTTTATTTGCACCACAGAAAAATGGAAATGAAATCGAAAATAAAATGAGCACAACATCACACAAGAAAAAGTGGATGCTTGTTTTCACAATAAAAGGTTGTAAATATATATAGGTATATATCTATATATCTATCTATCTATATAGATAGATAGATAGATAGATAGATAGATAGATAGATATGTAAATATATATATATATATATATATATACATATAGATATATACTATATATATATATATTTATAAAACGAGCGCACGTCAGAAAGTGAGCGTAAAGTGGGCGTAAGATCATTTCTACGCAAGCCTCGGCATTTATCAATTTGGACGTGAGCGGAGGGTACAATCAGATCTCTCGTCTGCTCTCAGCTCGTGTACGCAAATTTGAGTCAGCGTGAAGTCCACACGTCTGAGTTGGAGAATTGATCTTAGACTATTGTATCAATGCCTGGAGCTGATAAAACTCTGTGGTGTTTTGATTTTGAATAGTGACAAAGCAAAACATGTTTAGACTACATAATTTATCATTTAAACATCATCCAAAAATAAATACACCCTGCGATCGTGAAATTCTTTAAACAGAATACTAGCCGAGGATATTAAATGTTGTTGTCTTCTGCTGTTTACTGTTATCCAGCTCCGACTCCAGAGCGTCAGCGTCTCCTTCACCAGCTTTGCTGCCCGAATAGAAACATTTCCAATCAGCGCTGCCACACGCTCCTCTGACTAGGACATCATTATTAGTAAATGTAAAGAGGTGAATAATATATCTCCATCATAATAATAGCAATATTCGGATATTATATAGATTATTGGGCTTTATATGTCACAATGTAATTACTCAAACCTCGCCGGGAGTTTAATAGTCCGCTACTCTGCTGACAGCACCACTGATTTCCTTCTTTTTCACTTTTTATGCTGCCAAACAAAACCAGTTTGCTGTGTTGCAGCTGTTGGATGTCAGCGTTTCACTTTCTGCCTCTGAGAAATTCCTCTTCTTTTAGAATTAAAACTTACTTTAAAACATTGTTTACCTCCTTCAACCAAAAAGCTGTGAAAACTTTTAAGTCCGTGCTCCAAATGTAAAATATTCACTGAACTTGTTTGAGTTTATAACTAGAAGTGCTTTTATTTCATAAATCTCTGTCGCTGCGTATTTCTTTAATATGTCTATATTGCCCCTATTGTTAATTGTAACGGTGCACTTTGCTAATAAAGTTGACTTTGGGGGGGGGGGGTCCTCTTTTTGGCCGTATTGCGCCCTTCGGTGTCGTAAACTCTGAAGGCTAGTCATCTGAATCAGGTATATATTAGGGCGTGGTATTTAAATGACGCTCGTTTCGAGCCGCCACATTTATCAACAGCCGATCATTTTTACGCTGTGATTGTAGAGATACGATCGTTTGATAAATCCCACGTGAACCCTGTCGTAAGACGAAATATACACTCAGATCTGCGCTCGTTTCTACGCTCGCTTGATAAATGAGGGCCAATGTCCCCAGGCTCCCATTGGGTGCAGAAAATAAACCTCTTGATTTGGAAGTTCAAGACCTCCTGGAGGCCTCAAACAGACATTCCCAAATTTACACAAATTACTGTTTGGATATAGCAGGTCTGTCCAGCAGGGCGGTGATTGGTTAACAGCTGTGTTCAAGACATTCACGTGTAAATTTGATTATGATCAAACATGGATAATCCATGAACAAGAAGTCCCGTAACAAACCTCTACATGAGGTTCAGATATCAAGGAAACAACCCAGAGTCTCCAACAAGGCCAGATATTTCTGAACTGCTGTTTGGAAAATTTAAAATGACAAGGATCTATCCATTGAGTTGCACTCTGTTTGGGCCAGAGTATCCCTACGCAGAAATGATGCCTTTCAAGCAGTGACATAGGAGTGAGTCAGGGTGAGTTTGTGTCAGTTTACCTAGTTTGAAATACGCCACCTTACCAACTCACCTTGGATCCACATCACAAGGCTGCTTGTTCAAATTTCAAGGCATTAGAACCACATAGAGATAATCACAGCCTCAAGACACTTAACAACCACAAACTAGAGACCTTGAGCATTCAAAGGATGAATGGCTTTCTACACTATATCGACAATAACAACATTTCTCAGCAGTTTATCCAATAGGAGAAAAGTGCAAATCTTGCAGAAATCTTCAAAATGTCTGAAGTTATTGGAACAAATCACAGCATTTGTCAAATTTGTTCCTCAAGTTCTTGGTGTCTTAATGTGGTATTTTGAAGGAGTTTTGATCAATTCTCAGGGGGGAAAAGTGGTAACATTTTGAAACCCAGAAATTGCTTCAACAGGTTATGAGACATAATTGGGCATGGGGATGGACTTCATATACTCATATTATTGTGTTTTTAGCCCTTTGATGTACGTATATACTTGGGACCCCAAGCCTGCCCCGTCACTTGAAATGGTCCAGAACTGCCACTGAAAGGCCTGCAGGCCCCATGACACCATCTATTCAGTGAAACATGAAACAGGACCTTTTTTTCAGTCACTTTTATCGATTGAGCAAATTACAAAAGAATAATATAATGCAACTAAAACTGTTATTTTTGTTTTCACTGATGTTTGATTCAAAGTTGTTCCCTGTTGGAAGTTTAAAGTGTTTCCCTCCACAACAGACATCAGAATGCAACCAGTCTTAATCAGCGTGTCCTCTCATAATGAAGTCACTGCTGTGAAAAGTTTTAAAGAAGCAGAAGCAGAGTTTCAGGAGGGACTCGAGCGTTCGATTCCATCAAGACAACAGATGAATGTAAGCATTGTCATGAACTGTGAATCTTAAATTCTCATCTCAGCATATACAAACCATAATAGCAGAAGAGAAAGTTTAGATCATTTCACATTTGTCTTTTATTGAATGTATTGTCCTAACTGCGCAGATTAATACTAATTGTTAATGGTGCTGTTGGTCCAAAATAAGTTTAAACTCAACACTTTGTGACACTAAAAACTTACATTAAAATGTACAGTCAACATAGTTCATTCTGTGCAACATAATTCATCCAGTTTTAGTGATGTGCAGTGATCATGACAAACTCTACACAGGTTTCATATTTCACGCTTTCTGCCTATTTTGACACCGGGCATTTAAGGCATTTATATTTCATGATTCTCATGTTTTTATATATTTTTATTGTTTGTGCCAACATTTTGCTGATTGTGGTTATCTGTGTGAACAGAAGCTTACATGAACCTATGTACATTTTTCTGTGCAGCATGTTTGTAAATGAACTGTATGGGAGTGCAGGCTTGTTTCCATTCCTTCTGGTTCAGATCCTCTCTGACATTCACACTGTTTCTGTTTCTTTGTGTTTCCTGCAGATTTACTGTTTGTATACTTACGGATTTATAGAATTTTGTAATTTAGCCGTCATGTCTTATGACAGATATCTTGCTATCTGTTTTCCTCTGCAATATAACACACGTATGACATTGAAAAAAGTTGTCATACTTATTGCTCTAACATGGTTATTTCCATTCATTGAAGTTGCTGTTATGATATCATTGAGTGGTTCTTTACAGCTGTGTGGGAACATCATTAACAAAGTTGCCTGTGACAATTATTTTGTTGTCAAACTGGCATGTTTTGACACAACAGTGAACAACATCTATGGAATTTTTTACACAATTGCCATAGTAGGTGGTGTTGTAGCTGTAATCCTGTACACATATATAAAGATTCTCAAAGTGTGTTTTTCTGGCTCCAAACAGACGAGACAGAAAGCTGTCAGTACCTGCACACCTCACCTCGCTTCTCTGCTCAACTTTTCTTTCGGGGCTTTCTTTGAAATAATTCAGAGCAGGTTTAATATGAACAGTGCACCCAATATGTTGCGCATTTTTATGTCATTATACTGGTTTACATGCCAACCACTCTTCAACCCTTTGATGTATGGACTTAAAATGTCTAAAATACGTAGCTTATGTAAAAGTCTTATCTTTCGTAAAATGTAAACTAATGTTAAAGAGCAACTTGCAGGTTTGTGACCTCTGTGAATCAACATTACAGAATACAGTTATGTCTAGAGTTGTTTTTGTCATTGAACTTTATTTGCACCACAGAAAAATGGAAATGAAATCGAAAATAAAATGAGCACAACATCACACAAGAAAAAGTGGATGCTTGTTTTCACAATAAAAGGTTGTAAATATATATAGGTATATATCTATATATCTATATAGATAGATAGATAGATAGATAGATAGATAGATAGATATGTAAATATATATATATATATATATATATACATGCATAAGCACATGACAGAACACATTCGGACATTGAGGAACATGCTTGGTTTCCAAGACAGCAGCAACAGACAAGGATTAGGCGAAGCAATGGCCGTTGATGATAAATCAGGTTGTGAGAACTGGACAGTTGTCTTGGCGAATGGGATTTACAGTAATCAAATCTGGAAAGACTCCCTTTTTAGCCTTAAGGCCGTCTTTTAAGGGTCTTCAGACTATGACTGAGCGTTTCTCCACAATGTAGGTGTTGAACATGACCAATTTGGATTCAGTGGCCCTCATTTATCAAACGAGCGCACGTCAGAAAGTGAGCGTAAAGTGGGCGTAAGATCATTTCTACGCAAGCCTCGGCATTTATCAATTTGGACGTGAGCGGAGGGTACGATCAGATCTCTCGTCTGCTCTCAGCTCGTGTACGCAAATTTGAGTCAGCGTGAAGTCCACACGTCTGAGTTGGAGAATTGATCTTAGACTATTGTATCGATGCCTGGAGCTGATAAAACTCTGTGGTGTTTTGATTTTGAATAGTGACAAAGCAAAACATATGTGGACTACATAATTTATCATTTAAACATCATCCAAAAATAAATACACCCTGTGATCGTGAAATTTCTTTAAACAGTGTACTAGCCGAGGATGTTAAATGTTGTTGTCTTCTGCTGTTTACTGTTATCCAGCTCCGACTCCAGAGCGTCAGCGTCTCCTTCACCAGCGGTGCTGCCCGAATAGAAACATTTCCAATCAGCGCTGCCACACGCTCCTCTTACTAGGACATCATTATTAGTAAATGTAAAGAGGTGAATAATATATCTCCATCATAATAATAGCAATATTCGGATATTATATAGATTATTGGGCTTTATATATCACCAGGTAATTACTCAAACCTCGCCGGGAGTTTAATGGTCCGCTACTCTGCTGACAGCACCACTGATTTCCTTCTTTTTCACTTTTTATGCAGCCAAACAAAACCAGTTTGTTGTGTTGCAGCTGTTAGACGTCAGCGTTTCACTTTCTGCCTCTGAGAAATTCCTCTTCTTTTAGAATTAAAACTTACTTTAAAACATTGTTTACCTCCTTCAACCAAAAAGCTGTGAAAACTTTTAAGTCCGTGCTCCAAATGTAAAATATTCACTGAACTTGTTTGAGTTTATAACTATAAGTACTTTTATTTCATAAACCTCTGTCGCTGCGTATTTCTTTAATATGTCTATATTGCCCCTATTGTTAATTGTAACGGTGCACTTTGCTAATAAAGTTGACTTTGGGGGGGGATCCTCTTTTTGGCCGTATCGCGCCCTTCGGTGTCGTAAACTCTGAAGGCGAGTCATCTGAATCAGGTATATATTAGGGCGTGGTATTTAAATGGCACTCGTTTCGAGCCGCCACATTTGTCAACAGCCGATCATTTTTACGCTGTGATTGTAGAGATATGATCGTTTGATCAATCCCACGTGAACCCTGTCGTAAGACAAATATACACTCAGATCTGCGCTCGTTTCTACGCTCGCTTGATAAATGAGGGCCAATGTCCCCAGGCTCCCATTGGGTGCAGAAAATAAGCCTCTTGATTTGGAAGTTCAAGACCTCCTGGAGGCCTCAAACAGACATTCCCAAATTTACACGAATTACTGTTTAGATATAGCAGGTCTGTCTAGCAGGGCGGTGATTGGTTAACAGCTGTGTTCAAGACATTCACGTGTAAATTTGATTATGATCAAACATGGATAATCCATGAACAAGAAGTCCAGTAACAAACCTCTACATGAGGTTCAGATATCAAGGAAACAACCCAGAGTCTCCAACAAGGCCAGATATTTCTGAACTGCTGTTTGGAAAATTTAAAATGACAACAGGATCTATCCATTGAGTTGCACTCTGTTTGGGCCAGAGTATCCCTACGCAGAAATGATGCCTTTCAAGCGGTGACATAGGAGTGAGTCAGGGTGAGTTTGTGTCAGTTTACCTAGTTTGAATTACATCACCTTACCAACTCACCTTGGATCCACATCACAAGGCTGCTTGTTCAAATTTCAAGGCATTAGAACCACATAGAGATAATCACAGCCTCAAGACACTTAACAACCACAAACTAGAGACCTTGAGCATTCAAAGGATGAATGGCTTTCTACACTATATCGACAATAACAACATTTCTCACCAGTTTATCCAATAGGAGAAAAGTGCATTTCTTGCAGAAATCTTCAAAATTTCTGAAGAGATTGGAACAAATCACAGCATTTGTCAAATTTGTTCCTCAAGTTCTTGGTGTCTTAATGTGGTATTTTGAAGGAGTTTTGACAATTTTGATCAATTATCAGGGGGCAAAAGTGGTTACATTTTGAAACCCAGAAATTGCTTCAACAGGTTATGAGAAAAATTGGGCATGGGGATGGACTTCATATACTCATATCATTGTGTTTTTAGACCTTTGATGTATGTATATACTTGGGACCCCAAGCCTGCCCCATCACTTGAAATGGTCCAGAACTGCCACTGAAAGGCCTGCAGGCCCCATGACACCATCTATTCAGTGAAACATGAAACAGGGCCTTTTTTTCAGTCAGTTTTATCGATTGACCAAATTACAATAGAATAATATAATGCAACTAAAACTGTTATTTTTGTTTCAACTGATGTTTGATTCAAAGTTGTTCCCTTTTGGTAGTTTAAAGTGTTTTCCTCTACAACTGACATCAGATAGCAACCAGTCTTAATCAGCGTGTCTTCTGTTAATGAAGTCACTGCCGTGAAAAGTTTTAAAGAAGCAGAAGCAGAGTTTCAGGAGGGACTCGAGAGTTCGACTCCATCTGGACAACAAATGAATGTGAGCATTGTCATGAACAGTAAATCTTAAATTCTAACCTCAGCATATACAAACATTAATAGTAGAAGAGAAAGTTTAGATAATTTCACATTTGTCTTTTATTGAATGTATTGTCCTAACTGTGCAGATTAATACTGATTGTTAATGGTGCTGTTGGTCCAAAATAAGTTTAAACTCAACACTTTGTGACAATGTAAAAATGTACAGTCAACATAGTTCATCCTGTGCAGAGTTTAAGTGATGTGCAGTGCAGTGATTACAGATGGCTCTTAAAGTTATGTAGGCTACTTACTTGGTTCCTGTGGTCTAAGGCTAGTACCATCAGGTTGAATGCACTTAATGTAATTTGCTTTGGACAAAAGTCTCAGCCAAATGACAATGTGATGTAATGTTATGTAATTATCATGATAAACTCTACACAGGTTTCATATTTCACGCTTTCTGCCTATTTTGACACCGGGCATTTAAGGTATTTATTTTTCATGATTGTCATGTTTTTATATATTTTTATTGTTTGTGCCAACCTTTTGCTGATTGTGGTTATCTGTGTGAACAGAAGTTTACATGAACCTATGTACATTTTTCTGTGCAGCCTGTTTGTAAATGAACTGTATGGTAGTACAGGGGTGTTTCCATTTCTCCTGGTTCAGATCCTCTCTGACACTCACACTGTTTCTGCTTCTTTTTGTTTCTTGCAGATCTTCTGTGTTTACTGTTATGCAAATATGGAGTTTTGCAACTTAGCCGTCATGTCTTATGACAGATATCTTGCTATCTGTTTTCCTCTGCAATATAACACACGTATGACATTGAAAAAAGTTGTCATACTTATTGCTCTAACATGGTTATTTCCATTCATTGAAGTTGCTGTTATGATATCATTGAGTGGTTCTTTACAGCTGTGTGGGAACATCATTAACAAAGTGGGCTGTGACAATTATTATATTGTCAAACTGGCATGTTTTGACACAACAGTGAACAACATCTATGGAATTATTTACACAATTACCATAGTAGGTGGTGTTGTAGCTGTAATCCTGTACACATATATAAAGATTCTCAAAGTGTGTTTTTCTGGCTCCAAACAGACGAGACAGAAAGCTGTCAGTACCTGCACACCTCACCTCGCTTCTCTGCTCAACTTTTCCTTCGGGGCTTTCTTTGAAGTAATTCAGAGCAGGTTTAATATGAACAGTGCACCCAATATGTTGCGCATTTTTATGTCATTATACTGGCTTACATGCCAACCACTCTTCAACCCTTTGATGTATGGACTTAAAATGTCTAAAATACGTAGCTTATGTAAAAGTCTTGTCTTTCGTAAAATGTAAACTAATGTTAAAGAGCAACTTGCAGGTTTGTGACCTCTGTGAATCAACATTACATAATACAGTTAAGTCTGGAGTTGTTTTTGTCATTGAGCTTTTTTTGCACCACAGAAAAAATGGAAATGAAATAGAAAATAAAATGGGCACAACATCACACAAGAAAAAGCGGATGCTTGTTTTCACCATAAAAGGTTGTAAATATATGTTAATATGCACATGACAGAGCAAATTCAGATAATGAGGAACATGCTTGGTATCCAAGACAGCAGCAACAGACAAGGTTAGGTGAACCAGGAGAGAACTGGGCAGGTGTCATGGCAACTGACCGGCTAACAATAGCTAATATCTGACACATCACAATCTTGAAAATTTTGCAACCAATTCATTAATTCAATGTCCCCAGGCTCCCATTGGGTGCAGAAAATAAACCTCTTGATTTGGAAGTTCAAGACCTCCTGGAGGCCTCAAACAGACATTCCCAAATTTACACAAATTACTGTTTGGATATACCAGGTCTGTCCAGCAGGGCGGCGATTGGTTAACCCATTGACGCCGCATTTCTACCTTTAAAACCGGGAGCGCTGTTGCGTCACTCTACCATTAAGGCCGGGACAGCGGATATGACATTTTGTAGTATTTGTATTTTTTTCCACCTATTTTCGGTCTCTTGGCCAATGAAATGCATCAGAATCATGATCAGAATACATGCGGGAATGTCGCAATGCAACATTGGACTTTTCCAGAACTTTGAAATCATGGAGGAAGACGACTATAGCGGAGGAGCTCAGAAGTAAGTGACGGAAGCGATCTGATGAAAACAGCGCCGATGATTTTATTGCTGATCCGGACTTTGAACCCTCGGAACCAATCGACCGGCATTTATGGATGAGTTTAGAGATGTTTTTAGACTATATATTTTCACCGAAGAACAGACAGATTTGTGGCTATCTGGAGATAATAATAATAATATTATTAATAATATATTCATATTATTAATAATAATAGGCTAATTGATTGTGATGATGATATAAGAAATCATGATTGTTTATGTCTTATATTACGTTATGCGTCGTTGAGTACCCTGAAAAGTGCAATATATAAAATTTATTATTATTGTTGTGACTTGATTTCGATCAAACAAAACCTAAGCCACAATGAGGGGCTGGTACCGGGATACGTAATTGACGCGTCGTCATGCGGCGGCTCCTTATAGTCATTCAAACCTCAGCGATCTTGTGATTAAGACGTATTTATTTACATGTATCACTACAGCTTTGCTATACACACATTTACATAAGTAACTGGCATAAAACAAACAAAAGGGCTTAAAGGTTAGCCGGTAGTTAAAGGACGGTCAAAAACTGTGTGCTTCTCCCGGTAAGCAACACACCTGAGGAGTTATTACCTCTTCCTCTACTTATGCATTCACACATGCTGTTGTTCAATACGCCACCTATTGCGGCAATCGGGAAATGACCCCAATACATATAAATGGCTCTAACAATTATTATTTATTATTATGATTTTTTTTTCTTTTTATTACAGTAGGCTAATGAGAACTATGTCTTGTTCTTCCAATGGTCATATCATGTTTGCATCTTGCTAATGAGCATGTATTAGTATTATGCAGAGGATTTTTTATTCAGTCAAATGTAACATTTGCTGAGTTTGTTGATTTTTTAAAAAACGTTATTGAAGGTTTGGATAAATAAACTCAACTTCTCATGAAAGCCACGGGTATAAGCTCTCAAATACTTTTGGAATTTCATTTTTATCTGCTACAGAGGCTGAAAAATCTATTATTTAGTAGGTGTTGAATTTCCAGAAAAACTTTTCGGTTTTCGGGGCTCATTTGAAAATTGCCCATAGGTTTTCCAGGCATTTTTTTCCAGGCATTTTTTTCCAGGCGCTTTAGGCCTTAATGGGTTAACAGCTGTGTTCAAGACATTCACGTGTAAATTTGATTATGATCAAACATGGATAATCCATGAACAAGAAGTCCAGTAACAAACCTCTACATGAGGTACAGATATCAAGGAAACAACCCAGAGTCTCCAATAAAGCCAGATATTCTGAACTGCTGTTTGGAAAATTTAAAATGACAACAGGATCTATCCATTGAGTTGCACTCTGTTTGGGCCAGAGTATCCCTACGCAGAAATTATGCCTTTCAAGCAGTGACATAGGAGTGAGTCTGGGAGAGTTTGGGTCAGTTTACCTCGTTTGAATTATGCCACCTTACCAACTCACCTTGGATCCACATCACAAGGCTGCTTGTTCAAATTTCAAGGTATTAGAACCACATAGAGATAATCACAGCCTCAAGACACTTAACAACCACAAACTAGAGACCTTGAGCATTCAAAGGATGAATGGCTTTCTACACTATATCGACAAATGAAGTTTTATAACTAAGTTCAGAAACGGGGACCACGCCTTAATCACACCCAATTTACGCCTCCAGCATACTTAAGCATGCCTCATCCGTTCCCTTCCCCTTGGCCTCCATTTGCCATATCGCCATATGACAAGTCAGACGAATGCCGACAACACCTATCCTCACCATGGAGCAGGAGCTTTCCATCCATCCTTTGGACAGCGAGCAGTTCGACGCGATACCGCCGACTCCCGCAGAAGAATCCTCTCCATCACCCATCATAAGGTCGTATCAGCATCGCCGCCCGCGGTCAAGGGTCCACATTCCCCTGCGCCCGCGGCGTTCGCCTCCCAGCCACGCTGCAGCCGCCGGCTCTCCGCCTCCAAGAGGCTCCAGGGGTAGACCCCGCCTGCAACGCCAGAGAGACGTCACCTCCCCCTCGCGTTCACCTCCATCCCGCTCTGGATCCATCCGCTCGCACGCCAGCAGCCACGACCGTCGTCCTCATACTCCGACCGTCTCCCGTCCCCCCACATATCCCTCTGGACCGTAGTCAGTCTAAAGAAAGCCCTCACAGAACGCAACATCCCATTCCACCAGTTAGACAGAAAGGCAAAACTTTTCAAGCTGTTTACGTCCCCACCTACAAGCACCCAATCCCAAGCCGCCACAGCACTTCCGGGTTTCCCAACGCAACGCCAACGGCGTCACATCGCTCCGCCCGCCAGCCCGTACAGCAAGCCCAGAAGGACAAAATCAATTCCAAGCAGCCTCCATTCAGCCACTCCTTTCTCTCTCCGTTTTACCACCCACACAATCATCCCGAGCACATGCATCCCTCCATCCCAGCACCCTTCCCTCTTCTCTCATTCCCAATCTTACCATTCAACCACCCCCACCGGTTGCTCCCAGTATAGCAGGCCAGAGTGTTTATTTTCCTCCCCCCCTTTCCCCCTCCCTACCCTACCTTACCCCATCACCCAAATGTATTTAACCATGCTGTTTATCCTCTCAATAATGAAACCCTTTTCTCCACAGCTCCACCACCAGCCGGATCCAACTTCGTTTCCCGCCCCGACCTGCAGCCCCATAGCCACAACCTAGCCACCGCATTGCCCCCACAGCACCCAGCCGCTCCTACTCGTCCTTCCCCCGTGCCACACTCACTCAGGCAACAGATCCTAGCAGGTAACTACACCGACCTCGCTCAGCTCCTTAATCCCCACACATGCGACCCCCACATTCCCAGAGAGCTGCTGACTTCCATCGGCCCCATCGCTCTCAAAGAGCCAATCCCCTCTCGCTCCAAAGAGCTCACAGCAACGGAGTTCGCATTCTCCTTTTCCCTGTACCGGGACGTCATCCGCACTGCCTTTCCTGCCCGCAGGGCAGAGCTAGACGACTACCTGTCAATCATCCTCGACCTCGATCTGCGGTTCGGGGGCAACGGATTCTACTTCTACCACACCCTCTTCGCATCCCAAGCCGCCGAGCGCCTACAACAGTTCAATCAACATACATACTGGTGCACCCTCGACCCCGAGCTGTACTGCAGAGTCTTCGCCTGCCGTCCTTCACTCAATTGCACCTCATGTGGCGCTCCTTCCCACCCGGCCACCGCCCCTGGGCCTCGCCCACCAGTCCCATACAAAAGGACCCCCAACCACTTCGATCCACCCCACTCAGCTCCCCCGCCTTCCATACCCCCCAAACCAGCCAAAACCCAGCCACCTTCCTCATCCAAGGCCTCACATATGGCTTCCACGCCGCAATCACACGCCGCAATCTACAGTCCGCCATAACCAAGCCCGAAACAGTCGACAGACTCCTAGATAAGGAAGTCAAAGACACCTTCATGATCGGCCCATTCCCCAGCCCACCCTTCCCCACCTATAATATAAACCCCATCGGCATAGCCACAAGAAAATACTCAGGCAAAAAGAGACTGATCCTGGACCTCTCATCTCCTCATGGCTCTACTGTCCCAAGCATCAATAGCTTAATCCCCAGCCTAGATTTCTCGATGCATTATTCGACAATAGACCACGGCATCTCCCTAATTCGCCTAGCCAGCCAAGGAGCTTGGCTATCTAAAGCAGACATCGTCAGCGCTTTCAAAGTCCTCCCCATCCACCCCGACGACTGGCACCTTTTCGGCGTCCTCTGGCAGGGCACTTACTATTTCGCAGTCCGTCTCACCTTTGGATGCAGGAGCAGCCCAAAAATATTCGACACCCTTTCCGAAGGTCTTTGCTGGATCCTGATAAATATCCACAAACTCCCTTTTGTCATCCATCTCCTCGATGACTTCCTCATCATCACCCCTCCATCATCCCCCACCCAGCATACTGTCTCAACACCCTGACTTCTGCATTCCAGGAACTCGGAGTTTTTCTCTCCCCAGAGAAAACGGAAGGCCCCCGCACAACACTCGAATTCCTCGGCATCACACTTGACTCAGTCTCATTCCAAGCATCCTTGCCCTCAGAAAAAATCGACCGGATCACCCTACTCATTTTCAACTTCCTCCTGACCCATCATTGCACCAAACACCAACTCCTTTCACTGCTAGGCCACCTCAACTACGCCCTCCGCATCATCCCCCAAGGTCGATCCTTCTTGTCCCACCTCCTTTTTATCGCCGCTTCCACTCCATCCCTCCAAGCTCAAGTCACACTAGACGAAGCATGTAAAATAGAACTAAAAATGTGGCACCAGTTTCTGTCATCTTGGAACGGCATCTCTTTCTTTTACGACGATCACATCACCAAACCTGAAGACATCCAGTTGTTCACCAACGCAGCCCCATCCATCGGCTTCGGCGGGTATCTCAGTGACAAATGGTTCGCAGCCGCTTGGCCACCCGAACTCTTAATCGCTCCTTCCTCCACCATACACGAAATGTACCCCGTGGTCATCGCAGCTATTCTTTGGGGGCACGAGTAGTCCAAAAAGATCATCGCCATACACTGTGACAACAGAGCAGTCGTGGACATCCTCAACAAAGGGAGGTCACGTAACCTTGCTGTCATGCAATTCGTTCGGAAGCTCACTCTGGTCTCAGCCCAATGCCAATTCATCATCCGAGCCATACACATTCCCTGCCACTAAAAAATGCCATAGCTGACTCCCTTTCCCGTTTCTCATTCCAGAAATTCAGACGACTGGCACCAGGCTCCAACCCTCATCCCACTCCGGTCCCACCGTTTTCAGCCACCATCTTCATCTGACACCGCAGCTGGAACACCTAGCTTCCACCGCCCAAGATGCCATTCTCAATAGCGTAGCGCCAGGAACCCTCTCCTCCTATTTCACCGGTTGGAACAGCTTTAAAGCTTTTCACGCAGCCCACAGCCTTCCATTTCCTTCCATCGACCTCCTGACCCTAACTAGCTTCATCACATACTCTCACTCCATACAAAAGATCAAATCCTCCACCATCAAGTCCTATATCAGCGGCATCAACTTTCTCATTAAACTGTCCACCGGCGCTCCGTGCCCGGCCCTGTCTCACTATCACATCGGCATGCTACTCAAAGGCCTCTGCAAGTCAGAACCCATTCCCCTGCCAAAACGATCCCCCCTTACCTCAGACCTCCGCGCAGGATACCGGTTTCCCTTCATCGACAATGTCCTGGAAGCCATGTTCCTCCTAGCCTTCTTCGGCTTCTTGCGCTGCTCAGAGTTCACATCATCTACCCTCAACTTCCGTCATTCAATACATTCAACATTATCCGACATTTCTATAAATTCTTCGGACACCATCGTCTACCACCTCAAACGCAGCAAGACTAATCAATCCGGTCCCCTCAACTAGTATATCTTTTCCATCTCGACTCATACCTAAGCCCTTACGAACTCATCAGCAACTACATAAACCACAGACTCTCCATGCACGCCTCACCTCAAGACCCCCTGTTCATCTCTGAAACAGGCGAAGTCGCCACCCGATTGTGGTTCCACTGCCACCTCCGTGAGGTCCTAACCAGGTCCGGAATTTCACCCCAACACTATTCGGGGCATTCTTTCCGCATCGGAGCCGCCTCCTCTGCCTCCAGGCAAGGAATCCCCGACCATACGATTAAGCTCCTCGGCCGCTGGTCTTCTCCCGCCTACCTCAATTACATCCGCCAAGACCTGTCCAACATTTCTCACCAGTTTATCCAATAGAAGAAAAGTGCAATTCTTGCAGAAATCTTCAAAATGTCTGAAGTGATTGGAACAAATCACAGCATTTGTCAAATTTTTTCCTCAAGTTCTTGGTGTCTTAATGTGGTATTTTGAAGGTGTTTTGACAATTTTTATCAATTCTCAGGGGGCAAAAGTGGTAAAATTTTGAAACCCAGAAATTGCTTCAACAGGTTATGAGACATAATTGGGCATGGGGATGGACTTCATATCCTCCTATCATTGTGTTTTTAGCCCTTTAATGTATGTATATACTTGGGACCCCAAGCCTGCCCCATCACTTGAAATGGTCCAGAACTGCCACTGAAAGGCCTGCAGGCCCCATGACACCATCTATTCAGTGAAACATGACACAGGACCTTTTTTTTTTCAGTCAGTTTTATCGATTGACCAAATTACAATAGAAGAATATAATGCAACCAAAACTGTTATTTTTGTTTCAACTGATGTTTGATTCAAAGTTGTTCCCTTTTGGTAGTTTAAAGTGTTTTCCTCTACAACTGACATCAGATAGCAACCAGTCTTAATCAGCATGTCCTCTCATAATGATGTCACTGCTGTGAAAGAAGCAGAAGCAGAGTTTCAGGAGGGACTCGAGAGTTCGACTCCATCTAGACAACAGATGAATGTAAGCATTGTCATGAACTGTGAATCTTAAATTCTCACCTCAGCATTACACAAACTTTCAATAATTGAAGAGAAGTTTAGTTTAATTGTAAAATTTGTTTTTTATTAGATGAATTGTCCTAACTGTGCAGATTAAAACTGTTTGTTAATGGTGCCGTTGGTCAAAAATAAGTTTAAACTCAACACTTTGTGACACTACAAACTTACATTAAAATGTACAGTCAACATAGTTCATTCTGAGCAACAGTTTTAGTGATGTGCAGTGATCATGACAAACTCTACACAGGTTTCATATTTCACGCTTTCTGCCTATTTTGACACGGGGCTTTTAAGGTATTTATTTTTCATGATTGTCATGTTTTTATATATTTTGATTGTCTGTGCCAACCTTTTGCTGATTGTGGTTATCTGTGTGAACAGAAGCTTACATGAACCTATGTATATTTTTCTGTGCAGCCTGTTTGTAAATGAACTCTATGGTAGTACAGGGTTGTTTCCATTCCTTCTGGTCCAGATCCTCTCTGACATTCACACTGTTTCTTCTTCTTTTTGTTTCCTGCAGATTTGCTGTGTTTACTGTTATGCAAATATGGAGTTTTGTAACTTAGCCATCATGTCTTATGACAGATATCTTGCTATCTGTTTTCCTCTGCAATATAACACACGTATGACATTGAAAAAAGTTGCCATGCTTATTGCTTTAACATGGTTATTTACATTTATTGAAGTTTCTGTTTTGATATCATTGAGTGGTTCTTTACAGCTGTGTGGGAACATCATTAACAAAGTGTACTGTGACAATTATTATATTGTCAAACTGGCATGTTTTGACACAACAGTGAACAACATCTATGGAATTATTTACACAATTGCCATAGTAGGTGGGGTTGTAGCTGTAATCCTGTACACATATATAAAGATTCTCAAAGTGTGTTTTTCTGGCTCCAAACAGACGAGACAGAAAGCTGTCAGTACCTGCACACCTCACCTCGCTTCTCTGCTCAACTTTTCTTTCGGGGCTTTCTTTGAAGTAATTCAGAGCAGGTTTAATATGAACAGTGCACCCAATATGTTGCGCATTTTTATGTCATTATACTGGCTTACATGCCAACCACTCTTCAACCCTTTGATGTATGGACTTAAAATGTCTAAAATACGTAGCTTATGTAAAAGTCTTGTCTTTCGTAAAATGTAAACTAATGTTAAAGAGCAACTTGCAGGTTTGTGACCTCTGTGAATCAACATTACATAATACAGTTATGTCTAGAGTTGTTTTTGTCATTGAGCTTTTTTTGCACCACAGAAAAAATGGAAATGAAATAGAAAATAAAATGGGCACAACATCACACAAGAAAAAGCAGATGCTTGTTTTCACGATAAAAGGTTGTAAATATATGTTAATACGCACATGACAGAGCAAATTCAGATAATGAGGAACATGCTTGGTATCCAAGGCAGCAGCAACAGACAAGGTTAGGTGAACCAGGAGAGAACTGGGCAGGTGTCAAGGCAACTGACCGGCTAACAATAGCTAATATCTGACACATCACAATCTTGAAAATTTTGCAACCACATACATTTTGGCAGATGTTGTGGTTTTCCTAGGTAATCAAGAGTAGCACACTTATATCAAGGTTTATTCTTCCTCACCAATGTGAGCTCTGACCCCAGCAGAATTATTGATTCTGAATGAGGCCAATTACAGTGCACTAAAGCAATAAGCCCCAACAAGCCTGGATTTACAGTAATCAAATCTGGAAAGACCCTTTTTAGCCTTAAGGCCGTCTTTTAAGGGCCTTCAGACTATGATTATGTCCCCAGGCTCCCATTGGGTGCAGAAAATAAACCTCTTGATTTGGAAGTTCAAGACCTCCTGGAGGCCTCAAACAGACATTCCCAAATTTACACGAATTACTGTTTGGATATACCATGTCTGTCCAGCAGGGCGGTGATTGGTTAACAGCTGTGTTCAAGACATTCACGTGTAAATTTGATTATGATCAAACATGGATAATCCATGAACAAGAAGTCCAGTAACAAACCTCTACATGAGGTTCAGATATCAAGGAAACAACCCAGAATCTCCAACAAGGCCAGATATTCTGAACTGCTGTTTGGAAAATTTAAAATGACAACAGGATCTATCCATTGAGTTGCACTCTGTTTGGGCCAGAGTATCCCTACGCAGAAATGATGCCTTTCAAGCAGTGACATAGGAGTGAGTCAGGGTGAGTTTGTGTCAGTTTACCTAGTTTGAAATACGCCACCTTACCAACTCACCCTGGATCCACATCACAAGGCTGCTTGTTCAAATTTCAAGGCATTAGAACCACATAGAGATAATCACAGCCTCAAGACACTTTACAACCACAAACTAGAGACCTTGAGCATTCAAAGGATGAATGGCTTTCTACACTATATCGACAATAACAACATTTCTCACCAGTTTATCCAATAGAAGAAAAGTGCAATTCTTGCAGAAATCTTCAAAATGTCTGAAGTGATTGGAACAAATCACAGCATTTGTCAAATTTGTTCCTCAAGTTCTTGGTGTCTTAATGTGGCATTTTGAAGGAGTTTTGACAATTTTTATCAATTCTCAGGGGGCAAAAGTGGTAAAATTTTGAAACCCAGAAATTGCTTCAACAGGTTATGAGACATAATTGGGCATGGGGATGGACTTCATATCCTCATATCATTGCGTTTTTAGCCCTTTAATGTATGTATATACTTGGGACCCCAAGCCTGCTCCATCACTTGAAATGGTCCGGAACTGCCAATGAAAGGCCTGCAGGCCCCATGACACCATCTATTCAGTGAAACATGAAACAGGACCTTTTTTTCAGTCAGTTTTATCGATTGACCAAATTACAATAAAATAATATAATGCAACTAAAACTTAGCCTGGGTATACCCCATACTGCCTTGCATCCTCTATAGCGGATTCTTAGCCCTGTTTTAGGGATCCAATCACAGAACGGGGAGGGACGGCAAGACGATGAAGCATACTGTTCGACAGACGGAAGCTTGTAGTTTTGTAGTTTTCTTACGGATTACCAACATGGCTGCAGCAGACGCAAAGCTCTCTTTTGATCTAGTTGTAGACAGTGTTCTAGATAGTTTAGAGCAGTGGTTCGCAACCTTTTTCTTGAGGGACCCACATTTTTACCATTGTAAACTTTGGCGATCCCTGTTTTAGGGATCCAATCACAGAACGGGGAGGGACGGCAAGACGATGACGCATACTATTCGACAGACGGAAGCTTGTAGTTTTGTAGTTTTCTTACGGATTACCAACATGGCTGCAGCAGACGCAAAGCTTTCTTTTGATCTAGTTGTAGACAGTGTTCTAGATAGTTTAGAGCAGTGGTTCCCAACCTTTTTCTTGAGGGACCAACATTTTTACCAATGTAAACTTTGGAGAAAAGGGTCCATCACCCATGCGTCTTTTGATACATGTTCATTTATATCCGAGAAACGCGAGTGCATCTCTCCTGAAGCTCCTCCATGTGGCCGGTGAACTGTCTGGCCAAAGCATCAGGTAACTTCCCCCGACTGTTCCTGTCGCAAAGGAAACTGTTGCAGGTCTTCCTTTGCCAATTTATTCTTTCTATACTCCACTTTGCGCACAATCGCATCCACTGTCTCTTTGCACTCCATTATGTTGGCATCGGCGCCCTGCATGCGTTTGTTTGCCTCGTTGTACAGACTGAATATTTCCGCCAGATATGAAGTCTTAATGAGAAACTCATCTGTCATTACGTCGGATAGTTTTTGGTTATGAACGGTTAAGAATTCCCTTATTTGGTTTTTAAGTTCCATGAAACGGACCAACACTCTGCACCGGGACAACCAGCGCACTTCGGTATGAAGGAGGAGCGTCTGGTGCGCCTCATCCTCGCACAGATGTGCAAAGATCCGTTTGTTAACTGGACGTGCTTTATTAAAGTTTACTATTTTTTACCACAGTCTTTAAGGTTACATTCAGATCTTCACAGAGGTGTTTGCCTGCCAGTGCCTGTCTGTGTATCATGCAGTGAAACACTAAGCAGTGGGGCGCCTTCTCCTTCAAACGGCTGTTGAAGCCTTTATTTTTCCCCATCATTGTGGTGGCTCCATCTGTGCAGCATGCAACTACATTTTTATAGGGAATATTGTGCTTTGTGAAGTACGCATCAACTACACTGAAAATGTCCTCTCCTCTTGTGGTGCCCGTGAGATTAACAGACATAAGAATGTCCTGTTTTAGCTTGGTTTCCTCGATGTACTGTACATATACAATGAGAACTGCCTCCTCTGCCACAGTGGTAGTTTCATTCAGCTGAATTGAAAACGGGCCTGTCTTGATTTTTTCAATGACTGTGTTTTCAACGTTTCTTGCCATTCTGTCGATTCTGTCTTTCACTGTGTTATAGGACAGTGGTACAGTCTTAAATTTGTTAGCCACCTGCGGTCCACATAGTATCTCAGCCATTTTAATGCAGGCAGGTTTAATCAGTGTTTCCCCAATGTTATGTAGCTTTTTGGCTTGCGCAATAAGGAGAGAGCACTCAAAAGACGCAAACGTTGCCTGCGTCTGGTCGCTTCCAGCTTTATTAAAACTGTCCATAATGTTTTGGGGCCTGTTTTTGACAATGAGTTCCCTTTTTCTAAGGAAAAACTCTTTGGGTTTACCCACACTGCAAAAAAAGAAAAGTTGGGTGAACTCAAAATTTCAAGGCAACAAACTTCGATAAAATTTTAAGTTGGACAATTAAACTAAATATTTTAAGTTTTTGAGTTTGCTCAACTCCTCTGAATTTTTGTCAACTCAACTGTAAGTTGTACTAACTTATAATTTTACATTTTAATAACTTTTAATCCTTACTTCTGCAATGTGCTGAATTGACACGATTGTAACGCTGCTATGAAATGTCAGCTAATGTTGCGACCACAATTTTGAGTTAGCATTGATAAGCTAATGGCTACTCTTGTAGCTAACAAGCAGCGCCACTAGCATCAGTTAGCCGGTAGCATCAGCTAGCCGTGAGCATCAGTTAGCCGATAGCTTTCGCTAATGAATTTCACCGCTTCCCCACATTTCACAACAAAGAAATAAGAGTTAGCAGAACTATTGTCCCTTGTTGTGAACCCCAACTTAAAGATATAAGTAACAACAACTCAAAAACTTGTTTTTGAGCAGACAACTGGCTTCCTTTGTTGTGCTAACTTACATTATTGCCCTAAATGTCAATAATTTATATTTCCAAGTTTTACCAAGTTAAATCACTGTTTTAGGCAAAAAATACAAGTTGGCTTTTTTTGCAGTGCACCGTCTCGGGATGTTACGTTGTCTGGTGTCGCTTCAGCTTGCAGGGTTTCAAACTTTCGTTTGCAAGTTGCATTCGGCTCTAATTTTGTCCATTGCTTCTATGAAGCTGAACTCAATGTAACTGTCATGGTACCCTCTCTTTTGCTTTTTGAGACATTCAGCATTGTCATCTCCCTGACGCTTCACCATTTTTCCATTAGCTATGTGTTTCTGTTGCTAGGTAAGGTTACCTCTGTGTTTACAGTCGGAGGGATGTTACACACGGCCTTATTCTCACGATATAGTCTATGATATTAAACTTTTCTATAGTGATTTTTTTATTTAAATAAATGAATAAATGTTTAATTTAGCCCTTATTTAGTTGTTTTTGTCACACTAATGAATTAAATGCTGACTCATCTATATTTAACACATTAGATTTATTACACCCCTTAAAATCAAGAGGACTTAGTGACCCCCCGTGGATCTTTGGCGCCCCCCTTGGGGGGTCGGGCCCCCCCGGTTGGGAATCACTGGTTTAGAGCATAAGTTTATTTTAAAAGAAGAACAATGTTTGACTTTACACTCCTGCTTCACCAAGAAAAAGGATGTTTTAGCCTCGCTTCCAACAGGATTTGGCAAAAGCCTAATCTACCAACTAGCTCCGCTACGACTCGCTGCTGTAACGCCCGTGATCTCGCTACAAGCCGGGGGACAGCAGAGCCGCCGAGAGACCCGCAGCAGCTTGTCTATTGCCCATAAAATCAGTGGATGTGTGTGGCTGAATGACATGAGGGGGAAATAAGGCGTAAAAATAAATAATCTTGCAGAAAGCAAGAACTGGAGAAGCAAAGCAGCAAGCAACACTCTCACAGACACACACACATACCAACACACCCTGTAGACTGTGAGCTGAAACTATAGAGCAGCCAGAGTCAGAACATGCTGCAGAAAAACGTTGCAGAAGCAGAATTGAGCATTTTAGTCCCAAAGTAGAGATGGGCTAGTCTGGCTATGTAAACATCAGTCGTCTTCTTGCTCGATGCTTCCTCGAATTTCTGTTGCTCTACATACGTCATCTGGTATAATTGATACGATTGGCTGAGAGCTACCTACAGACGCTTATGATAGACATTCCTAGCGCCCAATAAACAGCTCTGGATGATCATAAACCACGCCTCCTCTACGGAAAAATGAACAGGTAGTACCCAGACTATATCTCATTTGTGATATAGTCAGGCGTTAGCCAGGCTAGAGAAAAAGACAATTCACCTAAATCAGTCTCAAGTTACTAAACTATCATTTTGGAACACTGATTAATAATAAACTGAATATTTATAATCAAATTGCCATATTCATATTTAGTAGTGGTTGAAGGAATTTAGAATTATTTTCATATACCTTCAGCTCTTACAGTCTGGACGAACCATAAGAACCTCTCCTACATCCACTCTGCCAAGACACTGAACTCTAGACAGGCCTTCTGGGCCCTGTTCCTGGGACGAATCAAATTCTGATTCTCATACCAGCCTGGTTCGAAGAATGGGAAACCAGGCGCTTTTCCTATTGTTGTGGAGCTCCCCTCTGCCTTAGAGACTACCGAACTGTTGACCTCTCATGTGTTTTGCATGCATGATGTTTTGGTGCCATTTTCTAAAAAAATAAATCATTGAAACTGCCAGTCAAACAGGTTTGAGCCTTGAGGATGAGGTGGATGTGACTTATTGGCTCTAAAATATTATATAAAGAAGCTGACCCAGGTGAATGCAGCAGTCTGTGCGCAGGCACAGAACTGTGAGAGCTGCTCATGAGATTTTCTACCTGTTGGTTCAGTGAAGCAGTGTTGTTCAGCGTAAAGCTCAGTAAATAATGTGAAGTCATTGTTTTTCAAAAGTATGTCTTGAAAGTATGTCTTTTGATTGAAGCAAAGTTTTATGGACAATGGTATCCCATTTTGGTAATTCAACTTCATTCTCTTTCTCTTATTTCATTCTTGAAGGTTATGAGGATGTTGGATCGTTGAAATATTTTTATTTTATGTTAACTGCAATGGTGTACATTGTTATTGTGATTGTCAACACTTCTCTGATTGTGGTTATCTGTGTGAACAGAAGCTTACATGAACCTATGTACATTTTTCTGTGCAGCCTGTTTGTAAATGAACTGTATGGTACTGCAGGGATGTTGCCATTCATTCTGGTTCAGATCCTCTCTGACATTCACACTATTTCTGTTTCTTTGTGTTTCCTGCAGATGTTCTGTTTGCATACATATATAAAAATAGAAATATTTAATTTAGCCATCATGTCTTATGACAGATATCTTGCTATCTGTTGTCCTCTACAATATAACACACGTATGACATGTAAGAAAGCAGTTATCTTTATTCTTGCTGTATGGTTGTACTCTTTTGTCAGTTTCCTGATTACTCTATCCTTAAACATACGTTTGACACGTTGTGGAAACACCATAAACAGTTTGGGTTGTACAAACTACCAAGTCGCAGAGTTGGCCTGTTCTGACCCCAAAGTGAATAATATTTATGGACTGTTTGCTAATGTTCTCCTATTAGTCCCCCTGTTTCCAATCCTTTTCTCCTACATGAAGATTCTTATTGTGTGTTTTTCTGGCTCCAAACAGACGAGACAGAAAGCTGTCAGTACCTGCACACCTCACCTCACTTCTCTGATTTACTTTTCTTTAGGCTACATTTTTGTAGTCATTCAGAGTAGAATTGATATGAGCAGTGTACCCAGAGAACTGCGTATTATTCTGTCTCTGTATCTTCTCATCGTGCCGCCATTTTTGAATCCTATCATGTTTGGATTGCAACTATCAAAATTACGTAATACATGTAAACATGTCCTCTGTTATAAAATGTTGGCTTGCCAAAGAGATTAAATATTGATAAAATAAATAAAGTGTCAGTAAATTATTCCTAACATCGTATCTTGAAATGTGCTGAATGGAAACACATATATATGTTGTTACGCTCCGTCTAGGGAGCAGAACCTAACATAAATAACCCACACCCAAACAAGGTATAAGTTTAGAAAATAATACAGTTTTATTTAACAACAACCAAAAAGTGCAATTATATACAGTGAATTGGTGCGGTATCTACAGGTGATGAAGCGTGGCTTCAGGGTGAGCCCAGGCCTAAAATAACAAACAAAACACCGATCTAAACTCAAGGGTCCGAAACTTTCTAATCCCTACTGAAAAGAAAAGAAACAGAAATACAAGTACTGATCCTAACTCCCTAACCTAAGTCAAAAACAGGAGAAAACAGTATTAAAGAAAAAGGCAGCTCACCCCTACTGCTTCCTTAAACACAGGCACTCTTGCTCTGGTTACCCAGAGCACAAGCACACTCACAAACACTCTAGCACGCAGGCCAACAAACACACTCTAACAATATTAACACCAATCTTTCACCGAATAATGTTACACTCTCAGACGAAGTAGCGCGTAAGTGACAGCAGTTTTTCCATCCTCTGGAGTCACCGGCTTTTGTAGTCCCCGCCTTCGATACTGCCAATCACTCTCTGCCACGCCAGGGATGCAGAGCCAATGAGACGCGGGAGCCACACGATCTTTGGATCAGGACAGGAGCACTCACTCTGCATAGAAGAAAAAACACACATGCACCTGCAGTGCAAATGAAATGACGGCAGCAGCCGTAACACCCTCCCCCTTAAAAACAAGCATATCTCATAAATGCTTGTCCTCAACCTGGGCCTGACACGCGGGAAAGTGCGTCTGCCATCACGTTGTCAGTGCCTTTTTTATGTCGCACCTCTCGGTTGAAATCCTGCACCAGCAAGGACCACCGCATGAGACGCTGGTTGGCGTTCTGCATCTGATGCAAAAAAACAAGAGGATTATGATCAGTGTAGATTATCACAGGTATTGGACTAGAACCAATGTACACCTCGAAGTGTTGCAGTGCTAACAAAAGGGCTAACGTTTCCTGCTCAATGGTGCTGTAATTTTTCTGGGCGGCAATGAACTTTTTTGAAAAGTAACTGACTGGGTGGTCGATACCCTGACTGTCCACTTGCAGTAACACCGCACCTGCCCCACTTGCGCTGGCATCCACCTCCATTTTGAATGGACGAGCAAAGTCAGGAGCCGCTAGGACCGGTGTACTGCAGAGCAGTGCTTTGCATGATTCAAAGGCTTTCTGGCAGACATGGGACCAGGAGAAAAGAGTCTTCTCACTGGTGAGGCTGGTGAGGGGAGCAACCACATCAGCAAAATTGCGGCAGAAACCGCGGTAATACCCCGCCATCCCCAGAAAACGGCGGAGCTCACGTCGGGTACGGGGCACAGGATAGTCGACTATGGCCTGGACTTTTGCTTGGACTGGACGCACCTGACCCTGGCCTACTTGTTTACCAAGGTATGTGACAGTGGCTCTACCAAACTCACACTTGGCCAGATTCAGGGTGAGGTTGGCCTCCTTTAACCTCTCGAATATTTTTTTCAGAGTTTTCAGATGCTGGGACCAAGTATCTGTGTAGGCAACGACGTCATCGAGGTAGACTTCACAATTTTCAACCTCGGCTAAAACCAGGTGCATCAACCGCTGGAAAGTGGCGGGTGCATTTCGGAGACCAAAAGGCATGACAGTATACTGCAGGAAACTATCAGGGGTGACAAAAGCAGAAATTTCAGAGGCACGAGGAGTTAATGGGACCTGCCAATAACCTTTCAACAAATCAAGTTTTGTGACAAATGTAGCTGATCCTACCCGGTCCACGCAATCCTCCATTCTGGGTAGCGGGTAGGAATCAGGCTTTGTGACATTATTCACCTTTCTGAAATCAGTGCAGAAACGTGGGGTCTGGTCTTGCTTGGGCACCAGCAAGCAAGGAGAACTCCAGGGGCTGGAGCTTCGAACAGCCAATCCATTTTCAAGCATGTAATCAACCTCTGTCTTACATAGGGTGCGCTTGGTCGGGTTCACACGGTAGGCATGCTGCTTAATGGGCAGGTGATCACCCACATCAATGTCATGGGCGAGGACAGTGGTACGGGATGGGGTGTCATTAAACAGAGTGAGATGGGTATTAATCAGCTGAGTGATATCATTTTTCTCTGCAACATTCAGATGCTGCAGATGGCCTGGCAGATCTGCAAGAATTTGCGAGTTTTTCGAGGTTATGAGGATGTTGGATCGTTGAAATATTTTTATTTTATGTTAACTGCAATGGTGTACATTGTTATTGTGATTGTCAACACTTCTCTGATTGTGGTTATCTGTGTGAACAGAAGCTTACATGAACCTATGTACATTTTTCTGTGCAGCCTGTTTGTAAATGAACTGTATGGTACTGCAGGGATGTTGCCATTCATTCTGGTTCAGATCCTCTCTGACATTCACACTATTTCTGTTTCTTTGTGTTTCCTGCAGATGTTCTGTTTGCATACATATATAAAAATAGAAATATTTAATTTAGCCATCATGTCTTATGACAGATATCTTGCTATCTGTTGTCCTCTACAATATAACACACGTATGACATGTAAGAAAGCAGTTATCTTTATTCTTGCTGTATGGTTGTACTCTTTTGTCAGTTTCCTGATTACTCTATCCTTAAACATACGTTTGACACGTTGTGGAAACACCATAAACAGTTTGGGTTGTACAAACTACCAAGTCGCAGAGTTGGCCTGTTCTGACCCCAAAGTGAATAATATTTATGGACTGTTTGCTAATGTTCTCCTATTAGTCCCCCTGTTTCCAATCCTTTTCTCCTACATGAAGATTCTTATTGTGTGTTTTTCTGGCTCCAAACAGACGAGACAGAAAGCTGTCAGTACCTGCACACCTCACCTCACTTCTCTGATTTACTTTTCTTTAGGCTACATTTTTGTAGTCATTCAGAGTAGAATTGATATGAGCAGTGTACCCAGAGAACTGCGTATTATTCTGTCTCTGTATCTTCTCATCGTGCCGCCATTTTTGAATCCTATCATGTTTGGATTGCAACTATCAAAATTACGTAATACATGTAAACATGTCCTCTGTTATAAAATGTTGGCTTGCCAAAGAGATTAAATATTGATAAAATAAATAAAGTGTCAGTAAATTATTCCTAACATCGTATCTTGAAATGTGCTGAATGGAAACACATATATATGTAAACACACATATACATGTATTGTAACACACTAAGTCTGCACCAAGCCAAACAACATTTACTGAACGATCCGGATTGTGTTTATATGCCTGAAAGGAAATCCTATACAAGGATAGAGAGGAAAACTCATCAGTTCTTACTTGTTTAATTGCAGTTTCCAAAGTCTATGATGGTGTTAAGGTATTGTGTTAACACAGTCAATTTGTATTATATTTTAATTCTGTATCACAAATATACATGAGTATAACATCACTAACATATAAAAAACATAATTATCACACACAAAGTGTGTGTACATTTATGAAGAACTAAAGTTAATTAAAATGTTAATCCACTCTAGAAAGCCACTGAAACACCAGGCCAGAACAGAGCGAAAGGCTCACTCTGGGGGGACGTCCAGACCACAGACTCCACTGAAAGAGGCCAAAACTGGCCTGAACTTGTTCTGAGAAGAGAAAGAAAGGGGAATTTTAGTTTTCAGTAGGTCCAGCCCATGTAGGTGGAGTTTGCCAAATTTAAACAATATGGCATTATTGTCATGAGAGACAAAGTAATATTTGGGTTGAAAATAAGGAGCAGACCAGATAGTAGGAGTATAAACAAATGTGAAATGTAAAAAATTTGAGTTGATGTTCCGAAGAAACAATTTGGGTCTTATTCTTGTTTTGGAATAAACTCTCTGACCAGTGAAGAGGCCAAGTGTTGGAGAGGCCCACATGCCTTTGCATGGCAGGCTATTTCTGTAGAACCTCCAATAAATCAGAGAACGTCATAGAGGGATCCAAAAAATTATTTGCAGAATTTAGGCTTTCTAGTGTGTCCACATGACAAGTGAAATGTGGAGAGGATCTCAGCATCATTTGGGGGTCAGCAACAGTGTGAGACAGGTGAGATTTATTTTTGATATTTGCATCATCTGACAAAAATACTTCCTGTTAGGTCGTCTCCTGTTTAGTAAAAGAGAAAAGCATAGCAGACATATGTGCATGCTCTGAGTGTGATCAGCTTCCATCCACACAGAAGCCTTAATAAAGTGATGGGAAGGCTAATGTGTGGGAAAAGAAAGGATCCGCTTACAAGTTTATCGTGTGAGTAATGTAATGGCTTGGGTTTGCTTTGCTTCCTGTAGGACCGGCTCATTGATCTTCATCCATGACGAGTTCATTTTTTCTGCTGGACCATATGTGTTATACATATGGTCCAGCAGAAAAAATGAACTCAGAAGTTGATAGAAACATTTTGTTTCACATCCAGCTGGTAAGAGACCCTGAGGTTTACCCAGAACCCCCTAGAGTGATTGTACATCTTTTCTGACCTGGGAACACCTCTGAATATTCATAAATAAACATAAAATCTTATCACAAATGCAATATCAGATGAAATAATGACATTTACATATTGTTTTCAAAACATGTTACCCCAGTTTCTAAGAAGAGGCAAGTCTGGCAGCAAATCCCTTGCTCTTGTAGAGGTCACAGGTATGCCACAAATATTCATTTAGATAGATGAACTGAATTGAATGATATTGTGCCAGAAATTTCTTCATTTGAACCCCCAAAATGTCACCTCCACATTGAGACACTGTTTGTTCATCAAACAAAGACACACAACCCCCCAATCCAAACCGCACCAAAAGGTGTGGATTTACATATACATGATATGTTAGCCTCTTCCATGAAAGAATTCCAAATTCCTTCAACCATTACTGAATATTAATATGGTAATTTGATTATAATTATTAACTTAATTATTAATCAAAGTTCCAAATTCCACTTCTTCTATACTAGGCTATGTATTGTGGGCTCATGTTATGTATAGGTGGAATATGTATGTATGTATTCATGTGTTGTGTTGTGTGAATGTTGGCTGCTGGAACACCTAAATGTCTCTGCTGGGATGAATAAAGTATTTCTTATCTTATCTTAAATGAATAGTGTAGTAACCTTATGGGACCGAATTATTTATTTATTTATTTTTAATTTGTTTTGTTTTTTTTATTGGTGAAATGATGTAACAAACAAGGTGACATGAGGGACACATACACTACACCATGTGGACCACAAGTAAAGACAGCAGACATACAGCGCAGACAACAACAAAGAAAAACACAAATGTATGACGATGTGAGGCATCACAGGTGTATGTGCGTGTGTGCGTGTGTGTATGTGGATGAGAGGCAGATGATATAACATATATATAAATATATATAACATGGCTCACATATATGTATAACACAGTGAAAATAAATAGGCAAACAAAGCAAGAAGCACTTACGCGAGAAGAGAGGGAAGAGGAAAGAAAAAGAGAAAATAAATATATAAATAAAATAAATAAAAAAGATAAACAATATATTATATAATAACACACAGGGACGGGAGACATCACCACACAATATAGCTTGATGCGATACAGCACATATTACACAATAACACAGTGCAAAATCATACACATAATCAACCCAACGTAAACCAACACATCATGACAATGACAAGCATAACAACTACATACGCAGCAGTGAGGGGGCGAGGCCAGACCAGAGCATCAGGGACCGAATTATTTCAAGGTGACTTTTATATATCAAGTCATATCATATTTTTATTATCATTGATAATTCTTTATAATTGTAAGTAAGGACCGACGTCCGCCGGTCGCCATCGAGCCACGGCTACCGGCAAACATTTTGACAGCGTGGGAAAAATCCCCTAAAACAACGCTTTTAACCACATTTTAACTACTTGCCGATGATTTTATTTGCCCTGTGCACCGGATCCTGCTATCCCTGAGAGGTGATGACCGTGCATCAAAGGTTTTTAAACATCGGACCTGTGGATTTTAAGCACACTGAACGGCGGCCTGGAGGAAACCATACCACTGGTAGAGAAACCACATAACTACAGTCCCTCCAGTGCCTGGCCTGGCTTTAATGTTTTAACGTTTTAAATGCAAAGATCGTTTTAACATTTGATTTTGATGTTTTAACGTTTTACTGCAGGGATCGTTTTAACATTTGTTTTTAATGTTTTAACGTTTTATTGCATGATTCGTTATAGCATTTTATTCTGATGTTTTAAACGCTTCTGTGCAAAGATCGTTTTAACATTTAACTCGGACTGAAAAGGATTTTAATCAGCAGTTCCACAAACAACTACAGAGGAAGAGAGAAGTCAGAAAACAATGGAAACTATGGCTCTACTCACTTCCTCATCAAGCTGTGTCAGCTGCGCCCTCCTGGCGGATAAAGTCGCTGAGCTGGAAAGAAGAATCTCCACACTATATAAGATCCAGGAAGCTGAAAAGCTAATGGATACCATCATCTTCGGTCCAGCACAGTCCAGCACAACCTGCACCAAGGCTCCCGATACCTCTGCTTCTTCACCCCCTGCTGTAGGAGTCGAGGAGGCCAGAGCCGGAGCTTCCACCCCTCCGGAGCCTGTCACCGCTCAGTGTCCAACCGCCGCTCCGGTCACCGTCCCCGATGTCTCCTGGAACCAGCTCGGGGCTAGACCAAGACATGCAGCCCTGGCCAGCTCCACTCCATCCCATCAGGAGCGCTGGTCTATGGTCAGTGCTCGCAGCAAAAGAGGGAGACGCTCCTCAAATGCGCCTCCTCACCACACCATCCAGCTGCAGAACAGATTCAACATTCTGGACCTGCATGACTTTCCTCTTTTGGCTCATCCTACATCCAGTGACCCCTGCAGTCCCCCGCTGGCGCGGAACCCTCCATCGGTCACTCCTCGCCCCAGGTTTCGCCGCTCCATACCGCAGTTTACACCTGCGCCGCAGCGAGATCCTGCTCCTCACTCTGTCCGCACACCTTCATCCACTCCTCCACCACAGTTGAAGTCTCCCTCACCAACCATGCTCATCATTGGAGACTCGATTGTGAGAAATGTGGGAAATAAATCTACAAAGACATTTTGCTTCCCCGGTGCTAAGGTGGCAGACATCCAGGAAAAGTCTGCTAGCATCCTGGACACACACACACACGCCCAGGATGTTGTCGTGCACGTTGGCTGTAACGACATTCCCGAGCAGTCCTCCGAACTGCTCAAACGGGATTTTAATAAACTTCTTGACTCCCTCGAGGCCCACGGCAAGCGAGTTTTTATCAGCGGACCCATACCTCCTCACAACCGAGGTGTCGCTCGTTTTAGCCGCACACTGAGCCTCCACACCTGGCTGCAGTCAACATGTGCAGCCCGCAACGTAGCTTTTATTGACAATTTTAATCTCTTCTGGAAACGCCCATCTCTTTACCGGCATGATGGTATCCATCCAAACGGCCGAGGTTCACGGACTCTCACTGACAATATCTTTTACTCCGTTTGGACCTCTCCCTCGCACTGACTATCATCACCAAATCATCCGCACCTGGTCAGCGCAGGTCAGCGCAGGTCACCACAGGCAAGCCTCCCCCTCCCCCTCCCCCTCCCCAACCTCCCAACACGGGGGAGCTAGCCCATACAGAGCTGGCTCCCCCGTGTGGCGAGGCGGGCTTACTACTACTCTGCCCAAACTCCCTGTTATTTCTCCCCTACCCATTCCAGTCAGGATAACAAACAGGCGCTCAGGCCCTCTCAATAAGACTCTGAGGAACTTGACCTGCCTCCTGCAGGTCCCCATCACCACACCTTGTGAGCGCACATTTGGCACGAACATTAATCTGGCCGTGCTGAATGTGCGCTCTCTCTCCAATAAAACCTACATCATAAATGACTTAATTACAGATCATAACCTGGACATTTTTCTTCTGACAGAGACATGGCTTGGCACCGATGCACCAGCTGTTCTCACTGAGGCCTGCCCACCTAATTTTAATTTTTTATTTTCCACAAGGGGGGTTAGGAGGGGAGGCGGTACTGCGTCACTTTTAAAGGAAACGCTGAACTCAAAAGAGGTTTCTTTTAACAGTTACACATCATTTGAATACCACGCCTTTGTTTTTAGCAGCCCTCCGATTATCTGCATCACAGTTTACAGACCACCCCAATATTCTTCGTCTTTTATCAGTGAATTTTCTGAATTTTTATCAATCATCCACTCCACCTACAACAGGGTTTTAATAGCTGGTGATTTTAATCTACATGTTGACAACATCTCGGACACAATGTCCAGAGAATTTTTAAACCTTTTAAACTGCCTCGATTTTAAACAGCATGTCGCACAGCCAACTCACAACAGGGGACACACCCTGGACCTGGTCATAACCTACGGCCTGTCCGCTGGTGTGTCCTCTGTTGTGGACCTGGCTGTGTCTGACCACTACTGTGTGTATTTTAACATCGCCAGTTTTAACCCTCAGGAGGCCCCGGTGAGAACAGTGAGGAAACGCTACCTGACTTCTGAAGTGGCTGCAAATTTTATCGAGATTTTACAGAGCACCCCTGCTGAGGTTTTACCTGCACCCTGTGATTTTATTGTTGACAATTTTAATTCCAAACTAAAATCAACACTGGACTTAGTGGCTCCACTTTTAACTAAAACTGTAAAAACAAAACCTGTACCACCCTGGAGAACCGCTAACGTCAAAAAACTAAAAAGAAACTGCAGGAGTGCGGAGAGAAGGTGGAGAAAAACTAAATTAACAGTCCATCATGAAATACTACGTGAACAACTCAAAACCTACAATAACGCAGTCAAACAAGCAAGAATTTCCCATTTCTCGAAACTCATCACAGACAATAAAAACAACCCCAGGTTTCTTTTCTCCACCTTCGATCTTTTAACCAACACTAGTTTTAATAAAGCTCACATGACACCATCAGAGGCCCTCTGCGAGGACTTTGCAGACCACTTCAGAAGTAAGATCGATGGTATCAGATCCAGTCTTTTATCCCAGAATGTAACTTGTTACACACCTGAACCATCGCTCCTATCTGAGGAAACGCTGGAGAGTTTTGCCCTGGTTGATGCAAGGACACTTGGTCGAGTTTTCTCCCAAGTAAACCCAACAACCTGCCTTTTAGATCCTATTCCCACATCGCTCTTAAAATCATTTTATGCTTTCTTTGAGGAACAGATTTTAAATGTTGTGAATTGCTCTCTTCAGACGGGTGTCTTCCCCACTGCCTACAAAACGGCAGTGGTGAAGCCCCTTCTGAAGAAGAGTAATTTAGACCCCAACATTTTAAATAACTACCGGCCTGTATCCAATTTACCATTTTTAAGTAAAATTTTAGAAAAACTGGTTTTTAACCAGTTAAATTATTTTTTAAATAGAAACAACATTTTAGAGAAATATCAATCTGGTTTTAGAATGAACCACAGTACCGAGACAGCTCTTTTAAAGATTTTAAATGACTTCAGGTGTTATTTAGATTCACAGAAATTAACAGTCTTGGTTCTACTGGATCTCAGCGCCGCCTTTGATACAGTAGACCATCACATTTTATTAAACAGACTCCGAACCCTGGTCGGCCTCTCTGGTACTGTTTTTAACTGGTTCAGTTCTTATCTCTCAGATCGAAGTTTCTTTGTAAGTATGGATACATGCTCCTCCAGAACACATGAAATCAAGTGTGGGGTTCCCCAAGGGTCAATTTTAGGTCCAATTCTTTTTAATCTGTATATGCTTCCCCTTGGGGACGTCATCAGGAGACACGGCATCAGCTTCCACAGCTATGCTGATGACACACAACTGTACATCGCCGTGTCTCCTGATGACACTGAGCCAATTGATTCCCTTTTAAACTGTATTTTAGATATCAAGTCATGGATGGCAGTGAACTTCCTACAGCTCAACCAGGACAAAACAGAGGTTTTAGTCATCGGTCCTGAAGGCAAGAGAGAGAAACTTTTACCAAAACTACAAGATTTTAAAACCTCACAATGTGTAAAGAACCTGGGCGTCATTTTTGACTCTGAGCTAAGTTTTATTCCTCATATTAAAAATACAACAAAGATAGGTTTTTACCATCTTAAGAACATAGCCAGAGTCCGCCCGTTTCTCTCCCAGGCCAACACGGAGGTGCTGATGCATGCTTTTATCTCTTGTCGTTTAGACTATTGTAATGCCCTGCTCTCTGGTCTTCCCAAAAACAGCATCCACAACCTACAATTATTACAAAACTCAGCCGCACGCGTGCTGACGAGGACCAGAGGGCGGGAGCACATTACACCGGTTTTAAAATCACTGCATTGGCTCCCCGTGTGTTTCAGGATTGATTTTAAGGTTCTCTTACTAGTTTTTAAATGTCTTAACGGTCTTGGGCCATCTTATCTATCTGATATGCTTTTATCATATCAACCCTCGCGGGTCCTGAGGTCCTCTGGCACCGGCCTTTTAATCATTCCAAGAGTTAAAACTAAAACCTACGGGGAGGCTGCATTCAGCCATTATGGCCCGCGCCTATGGAACAGCCTGCCAGAGGACATCAGGACCGCAGAGACTGTTGATGTTTTTAAAAGGAGGCTCAAGACCCACCTGTTTGGTCTAGCTTTTAACTGATTATTTTACTATTTATTTATTTATTTATTTATTCCCGTTGTATTTTAGTTTTTATCTTTTATTTTCTATCCTGTTGTCTTTTAGTCTTCTAGTTTTTACCCTATCCTGTTGTCTTTTAGTCTTTTAGTTTTTATCTTGTCTTTTAGTCTTTTAGTTTTTATCCTGTCCTGTTGTCTTTTAGTCTTTTAGTTTTTATCCTGTCCTGTTGTTTTTTAGTCTTTTAGTTTTTATCTTGTCTTGTTGTCTTTTAGTCTTTTAGTTTTTATCCTGTCCTGTTGTCTTTTAGTTTAATTCCTGTTGTCTTTTAGTCTTTTAGTTTTTATCCTGTTGTCTTTTAATCTTTTAGTTTTTATTCTGTCCTGTTGTCTTTTAGTCTTTTAGTATTTTAGTTTTTAGCTCCAGTGTTTCCTCATGGGGGCCTCCTCACTGGGGGGTGTGTTGGGTCTGCCCATGGGGATGTGGTCTTGGGGACTCCCGGGGCCCGGGGGGCTGGGCGGCTCTGCACCATGTGTGGAGTCCGCCTCGGTCTCCCCGGGTCCTGGTGGTCTCTGTGATGGCGTCCTCTATGGCTGTGGGCTCTGCCACCTCTCAGTGTGGATGCTCCCACACGTTGCTTTTTCCTCATCTGGATCCTCGGTGCCTTGCCATGTCTCTACACTGTCAATCAATATGTGCTGTGTGTGAGTCTGAGTGTGTTTGTGTGCGTGCATGACTAAATGCGAGTGTGCATGTTTGTGTATGTATACTTACAGATGTGTATGTGGGGGAGGGAGGGGTGGGTTTTGTCATTTTTATTGTTTGTTTTTTCTTATTTTTTGTAAAGCACTTTGTGTTGCATTTTTATGTATGAAAAGCGCTATATAAATAAAGTTTGATTTGATTTGATTTGATTTAATAACCATCAAACCAAGCTTTGCAACCCTAACATTATATTGTGTATCCTGATTTACTCCTTTGCATAATTCTTGTGGTGCTCCGAGTTGAGGCATAGTCCCTTACATATTTTGGTGTTCAATATATTTAATTTGTGACATCCTAGGTTCACTTCATTTGTGGTGCCCCGGCGAGAGGCAATTTATATCTATAATCAGAAACCCGTACATATTTGTGGAACCCCGTGTGAGGCAATTTATATCCATAACCAGATATCTCTACTAGGGCTATCAAACGATTAATTTTTTTTAATCGCGATTAATCGCAGAATTTCCATAGTTAATCATGATTAATCGTGTTTTGAATTGCATGTTTAAAATTCTGTTATTTCGCATTTCAAGGCAGTTTTGAGCCCATAATGTAAATCATTTCTTACCATTGTGTCTTAATTGGGAATCAAATGAACGCAAAGAAAGAATTTCCTTTTTGACCTTTTGTATTTTCTTTAAAAAAAAGTGCCATGTAGACCAACTTAATACACTGTCTACTTCAAATACAGTTTTCAAATAAAAAAAAAAGTGCCATGTAGACCAACTTAATACACTGTCTACTTCAAATACAGTTTTTCAAATATAGTGCCACTTGTCTATTTCAAAATAAAAAATACAGCTTAAACAAAATGCTACAACAGTGTGGTCATGAAACAATGACTTAGAGGCAGGAAACAACTTCCAAGTATTAAGAGGAATAAAGTAACATAGTGCTTACTTTGAGAGATTCAATATATCAGGTCACCCTCTTACGCTACTTCAAAAATAAATAATAGCACCATTAGCAAAACAACAATACTGTTATGTTACCTGTATTCATGTTTTAAATGTTACAGCACCTCCTACAGGGCTTAAGTAAAAATGCAGCCTGTTTCAGTGAGTCTTATTGGTAGTGGTCACATGGGCCGAGGCAGTCAGCCATTTTGTCCAGTTAGAGCAATGTAGGAAACAGCATGTTTCGGTCTCTGTTTTCATCTGACCCCATCCGTCTGTGGAAGCCTTGGAGAAGCTTTGTTTGTGAGTATATTAGTTCATTTATGTTTATAGAAATAATCTCTGCTCACATTTAATTGTATTTCATATTTTATTTGAGGATTTCATAGTCATTTTGTATTTGTTTGTTTTCAGTTTCACACTGTTGATGTTACTGCTACAACTACCACATGACAAGCTCTGTATCAGCAATAAACGGACGTTCAAGTGCACGTTGAGAACTCACTTATGCTCCTTCGTCATTCAGTACTTTGTGGTACATCAGCCAAGTCACAGTGTTTAGCTATCTGGTGATGTGTGCCTCGCTACGCGCTCAGGTGCCAGAATACATACTAATCCTAACTTGAAATAACAGTAATCAAGTGATATATTACACTGGTGTGAAATTTGTAATTCACTTATGACAAACAGAACAGTCCAAAACATAGTTCAGTCAGGAATACTCTCGTCATGATTTTAACCATTTATTGCAAGATGGTTCGTACAGTTGTATTTGGCGGTGTGGGTTCTGCTCTAGAAGCGATCAGGCAGTATCTGTGCAGCATGCAACAGATTCTGGCTGAGAGTGCAACATTCAATCCCCCGGGGACATGCAGAGCAGAACCTGAATATGCTATATGCAATAGTACTGACACTTGCAGACATTACAACATTGCAAATAATTCATCCTAAAAATACTCTTACTCTGGTTTGTACAGGTGGTGCTTGGGGTGGTGGAGGGAGTTTAACGCAGCAGTGTGTGCAGCAGAGTGATGCGATGCAGGAGGAATGAGAGGCAGAACAGTTTAAATGGACCGCCTAGTTGTGTGTGTGTGTGATAGTGATTGGTTGGGCTTGGCGCGGTTGTCAGACCAGCTGACAGCCAAGCAGGCGTGACTACCGTATTCCGCCTGAACTAACGCAGAGCTTAATTTCAGTCAGGAATAATCTCGTCATGATTTTAGCGATTTATTGCAAGATGGTTCGTACAGTTGTATTTGGCGGTGTGGGTTCTGCTCTAGAAGGTATCAGGCAGTATCTGTGCAGCATGCAACAGATTCTGGCTGAGAGTGCAACATTCAATCCCCCAAACACAATGCTCCCACCGAATAAATATTAGGGGGGAGCGTGAAGGGCCCTCGACATGGCCCTCCCGTTGTCCGTGATGAAGAGGGGTGCGTCTTTGTCCGCAGATGCACAGCAAAAAAGCCAGTGTTAAATTAACTCTGAGAGTGTTAAATTTAACACCAGGAAAGTGTGTATATGCGTCCACTCTTTTCAGTGTTAATTTAACACTAACACCAGTGTTAATGTTTTTACACTCAGATATAGTTATTTCAACACTGTAGGGAGTTAAAAATTAACACTGGCTAACACTTGTTAAGGGTCAATAGTACTCTACACTAGTGTCAGTGTGAATTTTTACACTTAGGCTGAGTAATTTCAACAATGTAGTGAGTTACAAATTAACACTGACTAGCACATGTGTAGTGTCAGTGTTAATATTTCCACTCTCGGCTATAGTTATTTTAACAATGTAAGGAGTTAAAAAAAAATCACACTAGCTATTATGTGTAGTGTCAAATATTACTCTACAGTAGTGTCATTTTAATAAAATGTTAAATTGACTGGATGAAAATGATACACTGACTACCAATGCATTCAGACTAATAGGTGTAAAGTTTGACTACCAATAAACCCTTAACCACCACAACCACCTGCCAAGAAATACACAAAGCAAACACGTCTTTAGAAAAGTAGTCTTATTAAATGGCCACCACACCACATTAACAATTAACAGTGTGCATGGATTCACATATAATTACAGTATGGAACAAGGTACACTTGGTCATCGGTGTCATATGAAAATTGCCTATCACAAGGTCTGTAATATACCAGCTCATTTACACAGATCACTGTGAAAACCTCATTTTTCTCCTCAATAGCAAATGCATTTAAATGATCATCAAAAAAAATATTTGAGACTTTACAAATCAAAAGATAGGCATTGTTGTCTTTAACAATTATACTGTCAATCCTGTTGAACAAAGGCATCTCATTTTCAACTCCAGTAACCACATACATCCCAACTTGATACTCTGTGCCATAGTTTTTGACCCAGGAAGTGGTGGAAACTGACAACACATCAAAAACTTCATTCAGCATGTCGCCACCCTCTATACTGCTAACCTGGACTTCGCAGATTGGACCAAACTGTAATCTTTGGAAATAAAAGCTCTCAAAATGAAATGCTAATTGTGCCTGATGCTTCTTAACCAGAGTCTTAGCAATATTTTTGAAGTTTTTAACAGTTCCTCCATTGAGCCAACTAGACACTGCACAGTACTCTCTGGAACACCTGAGGCTTGAACTTGAGCAATAACTGAGCTGCACATGTCCAGTATACTCTTCTTTTCAACTGAAACATGTGTAGTGACTCTCACAGGCGGATCTACATTCACTGGTGTGGATGGTCCAGCTACAGTCTCAAATTCGAAACTGCTGATGGGATCTGGGTCAACACAATCTTTATGTGCTCGTGATAGGTGACGTTGGTAACCAGAATACGTACAAAATACAAATGAACAACCAGGCTCTCCACAGTTCAAGCGCAGAGACCTTCCAGGATACAATCCATGCTCAAACTTCAAATGTCTAAATAACACTGAAGAACTGGTGTGGTGTACCTTGCAAATGTAACATGTGTACATTTCTGGTCAAAATGTACCGATCTTCAAACCTCACAGTGAAGAAGCCTTGCTCTGATTTCTTTGACCCGAGGACTCTCTTTCACTTTGCCGACGTCGATGCCATACACGGTGGTTTGGATGAAGAAGCTGGACAGAGCATCATCATACGACAGGGCAAAAACATAATGCGCCTTGAAGAGCTCGTCAAAGGCTGCAACTGGGGTCTGCATCCTGCAGGGAATGGCCTTCTGGTCCAGGATGATGTAGAAATCCTGGATGCTGTTGCTTCTTTCTCCGACACCAAGAAGAAAAGGCTGTGTGGCACCAGTTTCTTTGAGGAAGGTCTCCATGCTTGACCCCACCTGAGAGAGAGAGAGAGAGAGAGAGAGTGAGAGTGAGTGAGTGAGTGAGTGAGTCATTTTAATTCATGTGCAACTGACTGTATGAATGGATGTGCGCAATACACAACTTGATTAATTAATATTTAATAGATAGATGTACACAAGTAATTAATTCAGGGATGTTTCTGTGAATGTACACAACATTAATTTATTTTTGCGTAGTGAATGGATGGGTGACTTTTTAAAAGCAATTTAACTTCCGCCATCTGGTTGAGAAGCACAAACATTTGTTACAAATTTAGAGAATTCACTGTTACATTGCTTCATTTCACAGTTAGCTGCTGGCTAACTCCACCCAGGCTACAAATAAAACACGCCACAAAGCAGGTCGTACTCTACAGCGCTATGCAGAGGGGGGAGGGGCTGTGGTTCCCTCCTGAATCAAGAAGTTACAGAGTGCAGTTTCAGCCGATGCGACCCCGCTCAGGCTGCAGCGGCGGCACCATTCATCCTATTAACAATATTTCTACCACTTCACTGAGTTTGGAAACATTTTTCAGGTTGATACCTGTAAACTATATAGTGTTGCTTTAATAAACAGTCAAGCAAAATAAGGCAATCACAAAATCATCAGCAATTCATTTTTTGCTTACCAGGCCAGGAGTATCCAAGAATCTCGGAAAAAGATCCAGAACAGTAGGGGCAGTATCCGGGTCTTGAACCACCTTTTGCCTGTACTGGAATGTTGCCTTCATCTTATTTTTGACAAGGGTTGTGTCACTTGAATGTTTCATCACCAATATGGCTTCCCTGCATTCATCACCGGTCAACTGCTTCTCATCTGAATGGATACTGCGTGGAGTCTTGGGGCCCTCTTGGAAAGTGGTCCTAGATTTCTTGCTGTCTTGAGCATAGTTCCACTGAACAGTTTTCAGCCTCCACGCTAGGTAGCCCGAACCACTCTGGCGATCATAGAAATGTTCCTGTTGACAAAGAAAAACACATCATTGACTCACATCAACTGAGGAAGAACTCCAGGAAAACCCTTTAACAGCAAACAATTGGAGAAACCTCAGGTGGGCAACAAAGGAGGGATCCCTCACCCAGGACTGGCAGATCTGCAATAGATGTTATATACAGACAAAAACAGTTTACAACACAGAAAGTATGGGGATGCATTACTGTACTCACATAGCCATTCTTGGAATCTGGGTCCTTCAATTTAGGGAACAGTGTTGTAATCCCAAGTGCGTAGAGGATCCGCACATTCACCGGAGGAACCCTCCTGAAAAGACATGATGGATAGATGTGTCATTCGTCCAAAAACTGCAAGTTTCACTCATGTGCACTTGGGTTATTATATGTGAACGAAATAAAACTACAACACAAGAGTCAATTCCTCAAAATAAAAACTAAACTAAAACCGATGTATCACTTGTTGAACAAACCAAAACTGAACTGAAACAAAAAAGCAAATTGAATAGCTACATAAAAATAAAAACTAATGAAATTTTTTTTAACTGTAATAACCTTGATGTACACATGGGTGTGGGTGAGAACATAATCGGCAGCGACTTTTGGAGGTAAACACAACAACAACAAGAAAATGTTATTGCAATTGCATTCACTTACCCATGGCTCTCCACCATATCTGCCACAAGAATGTTTACCATCTTTCTTCTTGTTACATCACGGCGCCTGTTTTCTCGTACTCTTTGAATATTTCTTTTCCACCAGGCTTTGAATAGAGAGCGACTCTAACACTCTGAAACGACAATTGCATACCATTCACACTCCAGGTACAGTAGGTATGCCAGCCTGTGCCCCGGGCTGGTGTAAGGGGTGCGTGATAAATGAGAATTAGCTAACATAAAGTAGCTCTAGGTCTTTAGTCCAACACCTACTAAGGCTGCAGTACTAAATACTTACTGAGAAATTTTAATGTAAGGTTTTACATCAGACTAATTGACATCAGGGTCACTATCAGGTGGTTAACTTACATCTCTGGCAATGTTGCTATCCAGGGGTCCTTCAACTAGCTGTCTTTTTCGAACTTTGGTAGATTCCAGTATCAGCGTTGAGTCAGAACCTGATGATGACCCTTGAGATGCACGTGATGGTGATGGTGACCAGTCTGATAAAGATGAGCCCTCTGAGATTTCCTCCTCAGCATTGATACCTAAGAAAAGACACAGCCCTGCATTGTAAATAACGCAATTGACCACGAGAGGAAACAAGTTACAGCTCAAGTTACCTTTTGTAGAAAACAGACTGAAGGTCTTAAAAATTAAAAATATAAGCCTGCAATCTCTTACCATCACATTCTTCGGCCTTGAAAGATACCCCAGATGACTTCAAGAGTTAATCAAATATGTCAGAATCCACTTCCACATTAGAGGAATCCTTTAGGCTCAAGGAAGCAGAACGTGGCAAATTGAATTTTGCCAGCACTAGAACATAAGATACAGTAGATAAGCAAGATTTAGGAGGGAAAAACATGCATTAATGAACAGAACTGATGAACTATAAACACACCGGAGTTAGCAGTAAAGCTAATTTTCATCTGTAGTCTCTAGGAAAAATATTGAAAAACCCTAAATGCACAAATAAACATGACAGTCAAATTAGCCTAAGTTACCTGCTTGCAAAAACTGGGAGTAATTGTACTCGTCCTCCAACTGTGGTACCCTGACCCACTTGCTGACTCCTCTATATTCTACGGGAACCAGCATGTCGCTTCAAGACAAGAATGGCATAATTTATTATTCCTAATTTCTTACATTTACACCCAGTGTTTCCCACGTAGGGGAGTGGGTGGTAATTTGAACACTCTACAATAGAGTCTGTTAGTAAACACGGAAGTCCGTTAGCATTTTTAGCGCATCCGGTTCCCTCACCTAAAAGCCAATACGTTTTTTGAATGGGATTGGTAAAATGCCTTAAATAAGGTCTGTGGTCAACAAAAGCTTAAGCGAGTTTCACGTTTTGTTCTACGACATAAAACACGTCAGTAAATACTCTACTTGTGAACTTTGAAGTTTTTACGTGTCGTAAAAAAGGCGGTTGCTAACAAGTTGCTCAATAGGACTACAAACTGTCGGGGACATGATACGTCATCACCCCGAATATGTTATTTTAACCCCCTGTATGTTGTTTTATGTTATTTATGGGTCTTCAACAAGTCAAAGCAGTCCTAATTCCCCATTATAAAAACTTTTAAAACAAATCAGCCGAAAGTTTAGCGGTGGTGACGTCACACGCGACCGTGTATAGGCCTAACGTTAGCTTTTTACTTCTGCCGATCGCATTTAAGATTCAAATGCGGTATAAACGGTGTTCATATATGAAGATTATCTCGCTGAACAAAACTTGTAAGCATCACAAACCTGTGTAAGCCACAGAGCTTATTTTCAGACATAATCCAAAACGCAATGCAAAATTCCCATTCACTTTTATTTCCTGGAACCAGCGCGATGCTAATCTTCCGGGTTTTGACGTCAGCCCTAACACACTCTATGACAGCTGTCATGCCAAAAAGTGATTGCCTGCCAGAATCTGATTTCTGGCCGCGGGAGCGCGCACGGCAGCCCGTTGAGCGGTCAGATCTTTACATTATGAAGTTCATGAATGAGATCAAGTCATATTTAGGCTGAAATAACCTTTGAGTAACTGTATCTGGCCTTCAATCAATTTTTGGCAGGTGAAATGCCTATTTTGTGTTGTAATGGTCCTTTAAAGGGATTCCAAGCTGTCCTGTGAGCTCTAGTGTTTACATTATGAAGCTCATGAATGAGATCAAGTCATATTTAGGCAGAAATAACCTCTCAGTAACTATACTATGCCTTCAATCAGTTTTTGCGAGGTGAAAACTGAAATAGACGTGTCTATCACATAGTTGCCATGTCTGATTTCGCTACAAACTACACTTCTTTTGGCCACAGTTGTAATAATTACGCAACAACAAACGTTAAACTTTCGAAGCCACATGCCTTTGCTATAATTACATTATAATACAGTTGTGTGTATCTGCATATTAAGACCGTTTAATCCAGAGAAAATTCTGGCAGGCAATCACTTTTTGGCACGACACCGCCACTATCATGCACATGACAGTGCAAGATTACACTGGGTTTTTTTTTTTTGTTAAACAGCATTTCACCTTCCTTCATCACAGTCAAACGGCTGTGTCTCGTTAATTAACGTTGATGGGGAAACAATACAGACAACAATACAACCCAACACTATCAAACACAATGTAAAAATTAGGCCTTTTTTCAATGTGCCTTGCACATGTTTAATGTTGTCGTACGGTAATCGTATCATGTATAGCCTATTCAATACATTCCTAATACTCAAAAAGCCTTTCCTTGATATAGACTTTTAATAATTAGAGGAACTAATGTTAGCTAAACCCTCGTCCAGCGCAGTGTTGGCCAGGGCTAGCGAGCTAAGCTAACGTTAGCTAGCTTGCAAACTTCACCAACTAGCTGGCAGTCAAAGTCATCCACAAATAAAACAAACCAAAAAAAACGGTAATATCAATCCAAAAGAGACAATTTTATCGACCGAAACTTAACTTACCATAGAAAGAAGAGATTTGGACGACAAGTACGACTGCAGTCGGAGCTCTCTGCATGTGCGGTGTGCCACCAGTGTGCCAGTCACTGCCACCTGCGAGCAATTCAAGAGTGGTGGGTGTGGCTAACTCAACGACCCAGAGTGTAAATTCAGAGTGATTCTCACAACGACGGAAATCAACACTAACACTATAAGGGACTGACTCTAGGGGGAGTTAATTTTAATCAATTCTGAGTAAAATTAATAGTAACCCCTGTTAATTTACACCAACACCAAAAAAATAACTCTGGCACATTTGCTGTGTGGACACCATTGTAGGTACCGGGTCATATAGGAGAGGGGACAGAAGGCAGTATGAATTCTTGCAATAATAACATCAATACCTTTACTTTCTTTATCGGTTTTGGAATGTTTGAGATGAAAAGTGAAATTATCAGAGCTTATGCAAAGATCAGAAATTGTTGGATCAGACAGGGGATTGAAACTCCCAGTACGTGTGGTGTGTTCCCCGACTAAGAAACCCATAGAAAGCAGTGAGAAAAACCGACTCCAGTAGTGTATCTACGAAAGGGGTGAAACACCCTTGTCTAAAATGACACACCGATTTGTGGACTAATGGCAAGGTGAGAGGGAGACGTTTATCATTGCCTTCTGGATGCTCTTTCTTTAATCCGTTGAAGAGAAGACGAATGGAAGGATTCCCCAGCAGGCTACATACTGATGGATCCATGCATCTCAAATGAAACTGAATTCCTGCGATTAATGCTTTGATGGAAGAGGGCTGCAGTTTACATGATTTAGAACTGTGAACTATGAAAGCACAGACCATCAGGATGTTTACAGGTAGCACTGCTACAGAGAAAGCTGCACAGAATGAATTAAAGTAAGACCATGCTGAATCATAAGCTTTTAATGTTGCTTTTGACAATCCTGCTCTCATGTAGTGGGAAGCGATGGACATATAGGACTGCAAGGTTAGGCCTAATCTAGAAGGGTTTGCTGGAATGATGGGCATATGAGGCTGGTTGGTGCGGCGTTGGGAGACAGGATCCTGAACTCCTGAAATTTAAAGCGAGACAAAGCATCTGCTACTTGGTTGTCTAAGCCAGGGATGTGCGCAGCGTGGAGCAAGAAATTCCCCGTGACATATGACCAGGTTAAACGTCTCATTAGCCTGTTGATAAATGGAACTGAAGAGCGCCCTTTGTTAATTATATTAACAGTTGCCTCGTTGTCACAAAATACAGCAATTTGTTTCCTTGCCCATTTGTTGCCCCAGAGAACACAAGCCACTACTATCGGATACAATTCTAATAGTGCTGTGGATTGCATTTTTTTAGGTAAGGCAAGCAATTCCTTGGGCCAGACGTCCGCAAACCATTCATCACCATATATCCCCCCAAAACCAATAGAGGGAGCTGCATCTGTAAAAAAATCTCAGGGCGACTGACGTTTCAACAAGATCATTACAGAAGAAGGAAATGCCATTCCAGTGTTCACACAATACTGACCAAAACTTCAAATCGGATCTGCAGCCTTCATCTATGATTACTTGTTGGTGTAGTCTGTCAACCATTTTCGAAAGATCAAGGAGCCTCGAGATAAAGGACCGACATTGCGGGATGATTCGCATGGCAAAATTTAAATGCCCTAGAAGCGAGAGCAACTCGCATTTTGTCATGAATACAGCTTCGGTCGCTTTGCGCATGATGTCGCGAATACGCATCAGTTTCTCATCTGGCAGGGATGCTTGCATGAGGTTGCTGTCGAGGGTGATGCCCAAGAATTCAATGGTATTTGAGGGCCCTTGTGTTTTTTCAGCGGATAGTGGAATGCCTAATGTGTTGAATATTTCTACTAGTGCGTTTATGCTGCGTGATGGTTGAGATTTAGGAAAATCTACAACTAAGAAATCGTCCAACAGATGTAATACAAAAGGCAATTTGCAATTATTTAGCAAGATCCAACAAAGTGCTTCCGATAAGGTGTCAAAAATGCGAGGGCTACTGCAACATCCAAAAGTGAGACGAACAGAGAAATACATTTTGCCCAGCCATTTCACGCCAAAGAGGTGCCACTGAGAAGGATGAAGTGGCATGACTTTAAAGGCGTCTGTAATATCAGCTTTGCCTAACCATGCACCTTTACCAGCTTGTTTAATCATTTTTATGGCGTGGTCTACAGAGGCATAATAGAGTGAAAATTGGGCCGAAGGGATGAGACTATTAATGCTTGATGCACTTTGTCATGAGGAGAGGACAGATCGATGATCAGGCGCTTTTTCCCAGAATATTTACGAGTGGCCACGCCGATGGGACTGATACGGTATATTGGAAAGGGTGGCTTTTCAAAGGGACCAATCATATACCCTCTCTCAACGTCTTTGGCTAGCAGTTTTCTGACGACTTCAGGTTCTTTCAAAGCCGATAGAAGGTTTTTACATTCATGGGACACCTTTGGGAGCCAGCATAACCCAGCCAGAAAACCCTGCATTAACCCAGTTATCAAATAGTTCACGAAACAGCGGTTTGGATGCTTCTTCAGAGCTTTGGAAAGTTCTGTAATTTTCACAGGTGTGGAAACTTTATTCATTTCTTTTTTGCTGGTAGCCGAGGCACCCGTCGTGGACACACCGATCTGGGGTGGCTGTCTCCACAGAAACTGAAAGCTGTTCCCTGCTTCTGTTTTTTTTGGAAGTGGTGGGGAAGCTGAAGCGGGCTTAGGCTGAACAGTTTTTGGACACAGGCTGATGGTGTGTGAAAAGGATCCGCAGACAGAGTAGGAGAGGGCACGATGTCCTGTGAAGTGTCTGCTGACAAGCGCGAAGTCTATGACGGACCAGTCCAGTCTTTGGTTGAATTTTTGGGTGTAGAGGGCTGACTTTGCGGAGAAGGATTTGTGATATTCGTAAAAGAGGTTGCCACCATAAGACATAGCCAGATCGGAAATAATAGCCAGATAGGTATCTAATTCGGCCCTGCGTTCTGGGTAAACTTCACACAATGTGTCTCTGAACACCCCGAAAGCCACATTGAATTCAGCCATAGTGAGGCTTTTGGACAGTCTCGGGTCACTCTCTTTAAGGAAAACAGATAAATCCCCACAGTCAATCACTCTTCTTTCCCCTAGGCCTGACTCAGTTGCATTTAAGAGAATTTTGACAAGATTAATGTCGTTACCTGAGATGATCTGGTTTCTGAGCTGAGGTGATATTGCAGCAGCAGGAGGGAAGAAAGGTACACCAGTTGAAACGGCTGGGACTGCAGTTCCCAGAGTTCTGGGGGGGTTGACTGTGTTGATCGTCTCGGCGGTGACGTCATACACGTGCGCGGGAGCGACAGCAGCAGCGGAAGGTCCGGCAGGTGTTGGAGAGGAGAGCGCGGCCGGGATGGCAGCGGCAGCAACGACAGATGATGAGGCGATGTCTTCCAGTGCTAGAATGCGGGCATTCATCACACTGAGGGACGACTGGATGGACTGGAGAGCTGAAATGACTGGATCGGCGGCTGGAGATGGGTTGGACGGGACGATGGGTGCTGTTGAACTGTTTGTTTTTTAGGCTGGAGGGGCACGTGAGCAGTTCTTGCGTTTTGCCAACGCTTTCCTGGGAGGAGGGGCGGAGTCGGCAGCAGTGGGAGGATCAGGAGCGCTTCCTTGTCCGTGACATTTTTCGAGGAAAAATGTAAACAGTTCTTGGTGGCTGACACCCAACGGGGGGGAGATGTTGTGGCTGTACAGCGCGTCGAGGATTTTAAAGACGGCCACTTGCCGATGGAAGGCGGACCTTTGGTAGCCAGGCGAGCACTCCGGCGGATAGCCGAGACCGGTGAGGCGCCGTCATCCTCTTCCTCCGTCTGGAGATCTGGCAAGGACACATCGTCCTGGAAGAAGTCTTCATCCTGGTCGACGAACGACATACTTATCGCCAGACACAAGGTAAATAGAGACACTAGAGCAAGGTTTAGAACTCTCATTACCTACTTGTAGATTCAGAATGCAGAGCGCAATTGTGTTTGAAAACACAGCAATTCGGGTTTTTAAATGCAGCAATAGGTTAACGCAGCAGTGTTTGCAGCAGAGTGATGCGATGCAGGAGGAATGAGAGGCAGAACAGTTTAAATGGACCGCCTAGTTGTGTGTGTGTGATAGTGATTGGTTGGGCTTGGCGCGGTTGTCAGACCAGCCGACAGCCAAGCAGGCATGACTACCGTATTCCGCCTGAACTAACGCAGAGCTTAATAAATCCACAGTAGGATATTTGTAACATTTCCAAGCTTCAAATGAAGAGTGTAATCCGCATAATTCACCTGGACAGCACAGGGGTGAAAAAAAAACAATGTCGCAATGACTGTAAAGTGAAATGAAGAAAGAAAAAAACTGCATTCACTCGACATGAAATCCTGAACTGTCTGAGTTCTGAGGTTTCTCTCCTATTTCTTTTCTTTGAGCCAACTGCTAATACAGACCAGTCTGGTGACATTATCAGTGGACAGTGCTCCTCTTTTCTTTTGCAGAATGTGGCCAGAGAGAGAGAACAGTCTTTCACATGGTACCGTCGTTGAAGGTGTAGCCAGATATTTTTGTGCCAGAGGTGCCAAGCTTGGGTCGGCCCCTTCGTGTCCAGACCACCACTTGAATGGACAATCCTCTATGGAGATGCTGGGCTCCTTTTTAGGTGGATCTGGCTCCAGTTCAGCATTTGTCAGCATGGCTGGTATGCTTCTTTGCTGATGGAGCTCAAGTGTAGCTCTGACTGCATCCTTGTTTCTGAGAAGCCAGGCAACCATGCTGAGAGTGGAGTTCCACCTGGTGGAAACATCCTGGATGAGGGGCTCCTGTTGCTGTCCAGACTCTTCTTGTTGTCGTTGCAGCTCTGCTGCATTTGCTGGACTGTGCTTAAAATGTCCGACCAGTTTGCAGCATTTTGCCAAGACATTATCAAGACCACTGTCACGGATTGCCATTGTGATGAATCTCTGTATACTGTGCGCAATGCACGGCATGTGCTCGTATGGCAGGACACCGGGATTCCACTGGATGCGTAACGGCTGCAGATCCGTTGTCGGAGCCGTTACGCACCCATTGTAATCAATGTGAGAGATTCCACCGACTCCAGATCCGCTGCGTAATGAGTCCGACGACGCACAGCCATCCGTCAGCCATCGCAACACTTGTGCAGAGCTTCTATTTTAGTCGGATGATGGAGCACGCCACATAAATTCAACACAGAGCAGATCATTCGGGACAGGAAGTCGTGCACAGACACAAAATAAAACATCCGGTATATTTTCAAAATAAAATACCTCTGGTTCACGCCGACTCGTATTTCACAACTTGAAGACGTCATGATGGGCAGGGACAGACATGAAGTCAACAGGTTAGAGGTTTTCACTCGTCTCTTCACCCCACTGACACCGCTCACTCCGGTGCTTGTTGTAAACAAACAGAAATCGCTAAGTGAACACCTCCTGCAGCAGCAGCACATACACACTGTACTGCTACAGAGCTAACTGCCGCTAACAAGGCCGGCCGAGCTCGTTAGCGCTCGTTAAGACCGAGTCGCTGGATTTGTCTCGAGTCATTAATGAGGAGATGTTGATTCTCTTCCAGTTATATCAATTGATTATGCGTGAATTCGCGAGATCTCGTGCGTCCTCGGGACTCCGCTGTCCGCAACAGCTTGACGCAGACGGATCCGGTGTGTGTTGACGGACTGCGGAGATACGCAGCCGTTGCGGACGGATCCCTTTCGGAATCATAGCGCATCCAGTAGAATCCCAGGGTAAGTCTTGCTGCTGCTGTCATATTACGGGCACTATCGGTGCTGATTGTCGTCACCTTCCCTGCGACATTCCACTGCTCTGCAACTTTGGAAAATGTTGGGCACATGTTTCTGCGAAGTGGCGTTCTTCTGTATGTCGAACCGTTGCAAACGAGTGCAATTTCCAGTCAATGTCTATATGATGAGCCGTAACGCCAAGATAATCCTGGTTGCTTACTGACGTCCAGTGATCCCCAGTTAATGCCACACCATTTGCATTTTGTAGGAGGTCCATTTTAGCTTCTTTTTCAGTTTCATATAGCTCCTGTATGCGTGTAAAAATTGTTCCCCGCGACGCTAAGGTGTACGCCTGGTCAGAACATGCCAGCTTGATAACATCCCTAAGACCTGAGTGTTCTACGATGTTGACTGGTCTGCAGTCAGTTGCCACCCATTTAGCGATCGATTTAGTTAACTTCTTCGACGTACTTTCATCCACAGGTCTCTGGCGACTCCCGCACTCCAAAATGGTATTTTGGCGGAGCTGGGGTTTGCTTGGCTGGGGTGTGTCTGCTGCACCTGGGTGTTTAGCATGCAGGTGGTAACTTAAAGTCGATATACTGCGGTGGTAGTTGAATTCCTTTTGACAAAGGTTGCATTTTACTTTTGACTTGTCAACTAAACCGTCTGGAAGTTTTTTATAGTTAAACAAGCCGTTGAAAAAACTCCAGTAGCACTCTTTCTCTCCATCACCGTAAGTTTACTTCAGGAAGCAAACATGGCGCCACAGAGGAGCCGACTACGGGCGAGTAGAAGGGACAAAGAGGCTTGCAATTAAAATGCGATTTTAAAAAATGAATGCGTTATGGATTGCATTAATCTAATTAACGCGTTAATGCTGACAGCCCTAATCTCTACATATTTATGATGTCCCTTTGAGGCAATTTATATATGTTACCCGATATCCCTATACAAAATGGTGCCCCATGTGAGGCATCATTTGCCAAATGTTCCTGATTGTGCAATATCAGTAAACGCATTATAGACAGGTGTGTTCCTTGAGGATAAGGAGGATGTGACTTATTTGCTCTAAAAAACTATATAAAGCAGCTGACCAGAGTGACTGCAGCAGTCTGTGCACAGGCAAAGAACTGTGAGAGCTGCTTGTGAGATTTTCTCTGACTCTTTGTTCAGTGAAGCAGTGTTGTTCAGTGTAAAGCTAAGTAAATAATATGAAGTCACTCTTTTTCAAAATATGTCTTTGATCAAGGAATAGGGTTTTTTTTTTTTTTTAATTAAACCAAAGTTGGCAAAGAAAAAATGGCTTCCCATTTTAAAAAAGGTAATTTAACTTCACCATCTTTGTCTTATTTCATTTTTGACATTTATGAGGATGTTGGATCATTGAGATATTTTTATTTTATGTTAACTGCAGTGTTTTACCTTGTTATTGTTCTTATCAACACTTCTCTGATTGTGGTTATCTGTGTGAACAGAAGCTTACATGAACCTATGTACATTTTTCTGTGCAGCCTGTTTGTAAATGAACTGTATGGTAGTACAGGGTTGTTTCCATTTCTTCTGGTTCAGATCCTCTCTGACATTCATACTATTTCTGTTTCTTTGTGTTTCCTGCAGATTTTCTGTTTGTATACTTATGCAAATATAGAATTTTGTAATTTAGCCGTCATGTCTTATGACAGATATCTTGCTATCTGTTGTCCTCTACAATATAACACACGTATGACATTTAACAAAGCAGTTATCTTTATTATTGTTGTCTGGTTGTATTCTTTTGTCAATGTCCTGATTCCTCTATCCTTAAACATCCGTTTGACATTTTGTGGAAACATCATGAACAGTTTGTGTTGTCATAACTACCTTGTTGCAAAGTTGGCCTGTTCTGACATCAAAGTGAATAATATTTATGGACTCTTTGGTACTGTTCTCACCATCTTAGTCCCTCTGCTTCCAATCCTTTTCTCCTACATGAAGATTCTCAAAGTGTGTTTTTCTGGCTCCAAACAGACAAGACAGAAAGCTGTCAGCACCTGCACACCTCACCTCGCTTCTCTGCTCAACTTTTCTTTTGGCTGCAGCTTTGTAACCATTCAGAGTAGATTTGATATGAGCAGTGTACCCACTGAGCTACGTATTATTCTGTCTCTGTATTTTCTCATCATACAGCCACTTTTAAGTCCTATCATGTTTGGATTGCAAATGTCTAAAATACAGAATATATGTAAAAATGTCCTCTGTTCTAAAATGTTGACTTTTCCAAGAGATAAAATGTTGATTGTATGAAGTGGCAGTAAATTGTGTTTATATGCCTGAAAGGAAATCATAAACAAGTAAAGAGATAAATACTCATCAGTTCTTATGTGTTTTATTACAACTTCCCAAGCCTATGATGGTGTTAAACTGTTGTATTAACACAGTCAACTTTTATTATATTTTAAATCTGTATCACAAATATACATGAGTATTAAACATCACTAATATACAAACACCATAATTATGGCTCTGTAAGGTGGCAGTCGCACTTTTCTTTCCTCTCTCCCTCCCTGTGTGTTTTCCTGCTTCGCTGCTCTCATCTCATCTTATCTTCTGTCTTATTCTTTGGAAGAATCTCTCTACACTGCTCTCAAAACAAAAAAATCATGGATTTGATCAACTGGACTCTCAACGCAATTGACCCCATCTTCTCGACCAGAAGCCTGGGCTCCTGGCCCTCCTGCCCTGCCGGCACGTTTGCAGCTGGCTACGTGATGGACGTGGGAGAGGTGGCGTGTCGTGTGCCAGGCGGCTCTTTCCATGGAGGATATTCAAGACCTCTATTTATTCGGAACCTTGATAACAGGGCTTTTGCTGATTGGATTAGGCATTGCTCTGGTTTATCGAGATACACAGAAAACGGTGACAGCTGTCCAAAGCCCCATAAGGCTGCCCGTGACGATTGATATGGTGGGCAGAGCTGTCGGCACTCAGGCTGTGGTCACAAACTGCACTTTGGATAAAATCATGTAGCGACTGACGGCCCTGGAAAAGCAACTGGATCGATCCAGAGACCAGCACGGACATTATCGACAAGATGAGTAGCAGAAAATTGCTGCCACTTTCGCCTACAGCCCAAATCCCAATCTTATTTGGCCTCCCCCAAACAGCCCTGGCTCAAGGCTGATCTGGAAAAAATTCCCATGTTGAGCACTGCAGGGAGACTCTCAAACGCTACCCCCAATCCACGCCTCAGCGAGACAAGCGGGTCTGTGACAGCACCTTTAGCGGTGGATGGCTGCTTGACTGTGCTACCCCCCATGGCATGTCATTAGTCTGTTCATGTTGTGAAGTATATTATGTATGTGTTTATGTTGCTGAGGTTTTTTTAATAGGTTTTGCCTCCTTTCCTCACCTCACGTGCTGTATTTCTTTTTCTTCATCTCTGTCTTCCTGTCCTGTTCACCTTTGTCAATTTGTTTGTGTGTTTTATACGTTTTGGACGGGTTGACAGCAAATTTCTTTGTACTAGTACTTGTTACTCTGTGCAATGACAATAAAGGCTTCTGATGATTCAAAGAGAGTGGTAATTAACAGGTTAATACACTCTGGAAAGCCACTAAAACACAAGGACAGAACAGATCTGGGAACACTCACTCTGGATGGACGTCCAGACTTTCTGAATTTCTGTTTTCCGTAGGATCATGTAGGACCATGTAGGTGGAGTGTGCCAAATTTTAACAATATAGCATCTTTGTAATGAGAGAAAAAGTTATCATTCTTGAAAATTAGTAGCAGACCAGATAGTAGGAGTAAATAAGGGTATAACCCAAGTTTATCTTGTGAGTAATGTAATGGTTTGGGCTTGCATTGCTTCATCTAGGACCGGCTCATTGATCTTAATCAATGACAAAACACATGTGATGGCAGCAGAAAAATGAACTCACAAGTTTACAGAAACATTTTGTTTCACATCCAGCTGGTGTGAGGCCCTGAGGTCGACCCAGAACACCCCGAAGATATTATATATCTCGTCTGACCTGGGAACACGTCTGAGTCCCTCAGGAAGAGCTGGAGTATTTTTTTCAATGACAATGAGGATCACAATTTAAAAAAAGATTATTCCCAGGTGTTCCAGTGGCTATCCCTACCGCTTTTTTAGAAGTCTCACAGATTAAATAGGATTCCATTCTAATCAATGTGTCAATCCTCATCTTTAAGCATTAAGTCTATTTTTGACTCATTTAATGAATCGGTTTTTTTGCATATAGAGCTGTTTAAACCACATAAACATCCTACAATATATGTGTTTTAGATGTATTAACCGAAATCTACATTCATTGATCAACGCTGCCACTCCATCTGTGTTACTGTTTCACTACATGGATATTTCCTTCAATTTATACACCCAACGTTATTTGTCGGTGTAATAGCTGAGAAAACAAAGTAACAAATGTTATGTTTTGGTGTTTAGTCTTGATGGTTTGTTGCATGAACAGCTGTTACTAAGAATGTTTTGGTGCCACTTCTAGATTGTGTAGTTTACTGTATAAGCAAGCTGACAAAAAACAAATAATTGAAACTGCCAGTCAAACAGGTTCGAGCCTTGAGGATAAGGTGGATGTGACATATTGGCTCTAAAATAACATATAAAGCAGCTGACCCAAGTGACATTTTCTGTTTGTTCAGTAAGCAGTGTTGTTCAGTGTAAAGCTCAGGAAAAAATATGAAGTCACTTTAATCAAAGAATTATACCATTTTTTTTATTTAAAAGAGAAGTACATTTTTATGGATAATGGCGTCCCATATTAAAGAAGGTAATTTAACTTCATCATCTTTCTCTTATTTCATTCTTGAAGGTTATGAGGATGTTGGATCGTTGAGATATTTTTATTTTATGATAGCTGCAATGTTGTACGTTGTAATTGTAATTGTCAACACTTCTCTGATTGTGGTTATCTGTGTTAACAGAAGCTTACATGAACCTATGTACATTTTTCTGTGCAGCCTGTTTGTAAATTAACTGTATGGTAGTACAGGGTTGTTTCCATTCCTTCTGGTTCAGATCCTCTCTGACATTCACACTGTTTCTGTTTCTTTGTGTTTCCTGCAGATTTACTGTTTGTATACTTACGGAAGTATAGAATTTTGTAATTTAGCCGTCATGTCTTATGACAGATATCTTGCTATCTGTTGTCCTCTGCAATATAACACACGCATGACATGTAACAAAGCAATTATCTTTATTATTGCTGTATGGTTGTACTCTTTTCTCAGTGTCCTGATTCCCTTTTCCTTAAACATCCGTTTGACACTTTGTGGAAACATCATGAACAGTTTGTGTTGTGATAACTACCTTGTTGCAAAGTTGGCCTGTTCTGACATCAAAGTGAATAACATTTATGGACTTTTTTCCACTGCTGTCTCATTGTTAGTCCCTCTGCTTTCAATCCTTATTTCTTACGGTAAAATTCTCAAAGTGTGTTTTTCTGGCTCCAAACAGACGAGACAGAAAGCTGCCAGTACCTGCATACCTCACCTCGCTTCTCTGCTCAACTTTTCTTTTGGCTGCAGCTTTGTAACCATTCAGAGTAGATTTGATATGAGCAGTGTACCCACTGAGCTACGTATTATTCTGTCTCTGTATTTTCTCATCATACAGCCACTTTTAAATCCTATCATGTTTGGATTGCAAATGTCTAAAACACAGAATATATGTAAAAATGTCCTCTGTTCTAAAATGTTGACTTTTCCAAGAGATAAAATGTTGATTGTATGAAGTGGCAGTAAATTGTGTTTATATGCCTGAAAGGAAATCATAAACAAGTAAAGAGATAAATACTCATCAGTTCTTATGTGTTTTATTACAACTTCCCAAGCCTATGATGGTGTTAAACTGTTGTATTAACACAGTCAACTTTTATTATATTTTAAATCTGTATCACAAATATACATGAGTATTAAACATCACTAATATACAAACACCATAATTATGGCTCTGTAAGGTGGCAGTCGCATTTTTCTTTCCTCTCTCCCTCCCTGTGTGTTTTCCTGCTTCGCTGCTCTCATCTCATCTTATCTTCTGTCTTATTCTTTGGAAGAATCTCTCTACACTGCTCTCAAAACAAAAAAATCATGGATTTGATCAACTGGACTCTCAACGCAATTGACCCCATCTTCTCGACCAGAAGCCTGGGCTCCTGGCCCTCCTGCCCTGCCGGGACGTTTGCAGCTGGCTACGTGATGGACGTGGGAGAGGTGGCGTGTCGTGTGCCAGGCGGCTCTTTCCATGGAGGATATTCAAGACCTCTATTTATTCGGAACCTTGATAACAGGGCTTTTGCTGATTGGATTAGGCATTGCTCTGGTTTATCGAGATACACAGAAAACGGTGACAGCTGTCCAAAGCCCCATAAGGCTGCCCGTGACGATTGATATGGTGGGCAGAGTTGTCGGCACTCAGGCTGTGGTCAGAAACTGCACTTTGGATAAAATCATGTAGCGACTGACGGCCCTGGAAAAGCAACTGGATCGATCCAGAGACCAGCACGGACATTATCGACAAGATGAGTAGCAGAAAATTGCTGCCACTTTCGCCTACAGCCCAAATCCCAATCTTATTTGGCCTCCCCCAAACAGCCCTGGCTCAAGGCTGATCTGGAAAAAATTCCCATGTTGAGCACTGCAGGGAGACTCTCAAAAGCTCCCCCCAATCCACGCCTCAGCGAGACAAGCGGGTCTGTGACAGCGCCTTTAGCGGCGGATGGCTGCTTGACTATGCTACCCCCCGTGGCATGTCATTAGTCTGTTCATGTTGTGAAGTATATTATGTATGTGTTTATGTTGCTGAGGTTTTTTTAATAGTTTTTGCCTCCTTTCCTCACCTCACGTGCTGTATTTCTTTTTCTTCATCTCTGTCTTCCTGTCCTGTTCACCTCTGTCAATTTGTTTGTGTGTTTTATACGTTTTGGACGGGTTGACAGCAAATTTCGTTGTACTAGTACTTGTTACTCTGTGCAATGACAATAAAGGCTTCTGATGATTCAAAGAGAGTGGTAATTAACAGGTTAATACACTCTGGAAAGCCACTAAAACACAAGGACAGAACAGATCTGGGAACGCTCACTCTGGATGGACGTCCAGACTTTCTGAATTTCTGTTTTCCGTAGGATCATGTAGGACCATGTAGGTGGAGTGTGCCAAATTTTAACAATATAGCATCTTTGTAATGAGAGAAAAAGTTATCATTCTTGAAAATTAGTAGCAGACCAGATAGTAGGAGTAAATAAGGGTATAACCCAAGTTTATCTTTTGAGTAATGTAATGGTTTGGGCTTGCATTGCTTCATCTAGGACCGGCTCATTGATCTTAATCAATGACAAAACACACGTGATGGCAGCAGAAAAATGAACTCACAAGTTTACAGAAACATTTTGTTTCACATCCAGCTGGTGTGAGGCCCTGAGGTCGACCCAGAACACCCCGAAGATATTATATATCTCGTCTGACCTGGGAACACGTCTGAGTCCCTCAGGAAGAGCTGGAGTATTTTTTTCAATGACAATGAGGATCACAATTTAAAAAATGATTATTCCCAGGTGTTCCAGTGGCTATCCCTACCGCTTTTTTAGAAGTCTCACAGATTAAATAGGATTCCATTCTAATCAATGTGTCAATCCTCATCTTTAAGCATTAAGTCTATTTTTGACTCATTTAATGAATCGGTTTTTTTGCATATAGAGCTGTTTAAACCACATAAACATCCTACAATATATGTGTTTTAGATGTATTAACCGAAATCTACATTCATTGATCAACGCTGCCACTCCATCTGTGTTCCTGTTTCACTACATGGATATTTCCTTCAATTTATACACCCAACGTTATTTGTCGGTGTAATAGCTGAGAAAACAAAGTAACAAATGTTATGTTTTGGTGTTTAGTCTTGATGGTTTGTTGCATGAACAGCTGTTACTAAGAATGTTTTGGTGCCATTTCTAGATTGTGTAGTTTACTGTATAAGCAAGCTGACAAAAAACAAATAATTGAAACTGCCAGTCAAACAAGTTCGAGCCTTGAGGATAAGGTGGATGTGACATATTGGCTCTAAAATAACATATAAAGCAGCTGACCCAAGTGACATTTTCTGTTTGTTCAGTAAGCAGTGTTGTTCAGTGTAAAGCTCAGGAAAAAATATGAAGTCACTTGAATCAAAGAATTATACCATTTTTTTGTTTTAAAAGAGAAGTACATTTTTATGGATAATGGCGTCCCATATTAAAGAAGGTAATTTAACTTCATCATCTTTCTCTTATTTCATTCTTGAAGGTTATGAGGATGTTGGATCGTTGAGATATTTTTATTTTATGATAGCTGCAATGTTGTACGTTGTAATTGTAATTGTCAACACTTCTCTGCTTGTCGTTATCTGTGTTAACAGAAGCTTACATGAACCTATGTACATTTTTCTGTGCAGCCTGTTTGTAAATGAACTGTATGGTAGTACAGGGTTGTTTCCATTCCTTCTGGTTCAGATCCTCTCTGACATTCACACTGTTTCTGTTTCTTTGTGTTTCCTGCAGATTTACTGTTTGTATACTTACGGAAGTATAGAATTTTGTAATTTAGCCGTCATGTCTTATGACAGATATCTTGCTATCTGTTGTCCTCTGCAATATAACACACGCATGACATGTAACAAAGCAGTTATCTTTATTATTGCTGTATGGTTGTATTCTTTTGTCAGTGTCCTGATTCCCTTTTCCTTAAACATCCGTTTGACACTTTGTGGAAACATCATGAACAGTTTGTGTTGTCATAACTACCTTGTTGCAGAGTTGGCCTGTTCTGACATCAAAGTGAATAACATTTATGGACTTTTTTCCACTGCTGTCTCATTGTTAGTCCCTCTGCTTTCAATCCTTATTTCTTACGGTAAAATTCTCAAAGTGTGTTTTTCTGGCTCCAAACAGACGAGACAGAAAGCTGCCAGTACCTGCATACCTCACCTCGCTTCTCTGCTCAACTTTTCTTTTGGCTGCAGCTTTCAAATTCTTCAGAGTAGATTTGATATGAGCAGTGTACCCAGTGTGCTGCGTATTATTCTGTCCCTGTACTTTCTCATCATGCCGCCATTTTTGAACCCTTTCATGTTTGGTTTGCAAATGTCAAAAATATGGAATAAGTGTAAACATATCCTCTTTCATAAAATGTTGGCTCGTCGCAAAATAAAATGACATAAAGAAAGTGTCAGTCACCTATGCATAACATCAATTAATAAAATGTGCTGAATAAAAACATGATTATATACAGTATATATGATAGATATTAAATTATAGACAGTATACTCTGAATATAATGCAGTGGTTCTGTAAAAAAGGTTTTGGTTGACAATATCAAATTATTTTCTTGACAAAAAAAGAAATGATGAAGGTATACGAATTTAGATAGTTATGTTCACTGAACAAGTTCCTTGTCATTGTGAGTAAACGGTATTGTAACACCAGTCAGCACCAAGCCAAACCACATTTACTGAAAGGGTTAAATTGTGTATATATTCCTGAAAGGAAATCATAAACAAGTAAAGAGATAAAAACTCATCAGTTCTTATGTCTTTCATTGCAGCTTCCAAGGCCTAGGATGTTTTTAAGCTGTTGTCAACTTTCATTATATTTTAATTCTGTATCACAAATATACAGTATAAAACATGAGTTATTTATGAATACCATAATTGTCACACACAACGTGTGTGTAAACTGAACGTAATTAACAGGTGAATGCACTCTGGAAAGCCACTGAAACACCAGGCCAGAACAGAGTGGGGAAGGCTCACTCTGGGGGGACGTCCAGTCTCCAGACTATACTGAAACTGGCCGAAACTGGCCTGAACTTGTTCTGAGGGGAATTTCAGTTTTCATTGCGACCAGCCTATGGAGGTGGAGTGTACCAGATTTAAACAATATGACATCCTTGTAATGAGAGAAAAATAATATATTTTTTTAAAGTAAGGAGCAGACCAGAAAGTAGGAGGGGATTATGCTTATATCATTTGATACCAAGATATAAACAGATGCAAATGTTAAAAATTTTAGTTGATGTTCTAAAGAATCAACTCGGGTCTTATTATCATTTGGGAATAAACTCTCTGATCGGGGAAGAACTGTTGTAGAAAATCTTTAAAGAAAAACACTTGACGACCAGGTAGATTCGAATTACAGCCTTGTGCAGAATTTATTGTAGGTATCAAAAACAGATACAGATGTCAGAGTTGTTCTGATCATTGGAGTTGTCTGTCACCTTTGAGGAGACAGCACTTTGAGTTTCTCTTTTTGTTTTGCAGGTCCGTGTGTCATTATTTCTATGTAACTGAAGTTCAATGGGCCTCATTCATGAAACGTGAGCAGAACGAATTTGTTTGTAAACCGTTCGCAGACGGAAATTTACGTGCATCTCCGCATTCATCAATATTTTAGTAGCTCCGATCTTTTCGTAGCTACTAACAAAATCTACACATGCTGCTGACCACACGTAGTGCTTGTGTAAATTTAAGAACGCATATAAATAATGCTCGTCACTGTTGGAAATTACAATTTTAATTCATAATGCGTTCTGTTATGTACACAATACGCAGATGCCTTTGAAACATGTGATATAAACATGGCAAACGATTAAAAATATAACATTTAGTTAAATTAGTTGGCAATTGACGGGATTAAGATTCAGATTAAACTCATAATTGTGAATTATCTATGTAAATTGACGCATCCTGCCTGCAGTTCTCAGAGGTATCATTAAATTAATGCCAGAGTATATCCAATTTCTATACGGCGCACAACGGCAGACAGAAGTAATGCAGGGGTTCAGCGCAGTTGCAAACATGCCAGGTGTTATCGGTGCCATAGACTGCACACACGTACGCATCAAGGCTCCATCCGGTGATGCATTTGCTTACATTAACCGGAAAAACTTTCATTCCGTGAATGTGCAACTGATCTGTGACGCAAAGTGTGTGTTGTTAAACGTTGTGGCACGGTGGCCCGGTGGGACGCATGACGCATTCATCCTGCGTAATTGCGCAGTTGGCACGCGTTTGGAGGATGGAGCTGTGAGAGACGGCTGGCTCATTGGTAAGAATATAGCCTGCATAATCACATGTGTGTGTTATATATGGACTTACCTTTCTATATCCATAGGGGATAGGGGTTACCCACTGACGCCGTGGCTTATGACCCCACTGGCCAGCCCGCAGACACCACAGGAGCATACAATGAGGCGCACGCGGCTACTCGGGCCGTTGTAGAGCGCACCAACGGGGTATTTGGACTCTGAGCGTCCTCCTCCTGTGGCAGATGTACTTTTTTTGTGTGCGCTAATGCGTTTCTTTGCGTCAAGTTTAATGTCAAACCATTTACGTTTAACCTCGGACGTAGTTCTTTGCACTACAGAAACCACATTTACTGCGTCCGTCACCTCCCTCCACGCTTTCGCTTTGCCTGTCCCTGTCACACCACTACTAACAGATGAAAATAAAAATTTTCTTTTGGACTCCACTTCGCCCAAAATAACTTCAATCTCCGCTTCGGAAAAATTCTTTTTTCTTTCTCGTTCTTTTTTTCTTTGTGCCATGACTGACAGGTTGACAGGATGCCTCTACACACCTCCTTATATGGTGGTCATTAGCAATTCACGTGCGGGGTTCATGCTAATTGCTGATTATCGGGAGCGCGCTGCCACCTTACGATGGATTGGCATTCATGATCATACACACGTGTTTACGATCAGATCTGAGTTTCCCGCGGCGTTCATGAATCCGGAGTAGGTTTTTAGTAGCGTAGGCTTTTATGTGCAAATCTACGCACAAATCTACTAACGTTTCATGAATGAGGCCCACTGTCCTGTAATTTCCTGTTATGTTCCACTTTTGATATGAGAGCACACTGGGGAGGTCAGATTCCTATTCTAATGTTATCGTATCAACCAGAGCATCCGCTTTGGATATGCTAAGCTGACTTGTCTAATGAGTTTTTCCTTTCCCCAGTACTTGGTATTTGTTTTCCTTCAGAAATTAGTAGTAAATCTTTTCTGATAGTGGCTGAGTTTTGGAGAGGCCCACATGCCTTTGCATGGCAGTTAATATCTGTATGACCTCCGGCAAATCAGAGAAAGTGATAGAGGGATCCAAAAATGAATTTGCAGAATTTGGACTTTCTAGTGTGTCCACCTGACAAGTTAAATGTGGAGAGGGTCTCAGCACCATTTGGGGTCAGCAACACTGTGAGACAGGTAAGATTTATTTTGATATTTGCATCATCTGATAACTTCATGTCCTGTTAGGTCACCTCCTGTTTAGTTGTTCTTCCTGGTTCTTAAGAAAAGCATAGCAGACGTGTGCATGCTCTAAGTGTGATCAGCTTCCATCCACTCAGAAGCTTTTACCTTTTAAGTGATGGAAAGGCTAATATGTGTAGAAAGAAAGGATCCGCTCGCAATTTCATCTTGTGAGTAATGTCATGGCTTGGTCTTGCATGGCTTCTTCTAGGACCAGCTCGTTGATCTTTATTGATGACATAACACACATGATGGCAGCAGAAAAATATTTTCTGACCCTGGAACATGTCTGAATAAACATAAATAAACACAGAATCATATCACAATCTCAATATCAGCTGAAATAATGACATCTGAGATTTTTTTTTTCAAATCATGTAACGCCAGTTGCTAAGGAGAGGCAAGTCTGGCAGCAGGCAAATACCTTGCGATTGTAGATGTCACATGTATGCCACACATATTTATTTGGATGTAGAAACTAAATTGAATGATATTGTGCCAGAAATTTCTTCCACATAGAGAGTCTCTTTCTTTATTAAATAAATTAACACAACCCCAAACCACACCAAAACTGTCCCAACTCCAGGTGTGGATTTACATATACATAATATGTACCTCTTCAATGAAAATAATTCCAAATTCCTTCAACCATTACTGAATAGTAATATGGTAATTTGATTATAATTATTAACTTAATTGTTAATCAGTGTTTGAGACTGATTTTAGTTGAATTTGCTGTCTTTTCTCTGTTTAACAGAGGGGTGCCCCATTTTTAGGTGACCCATAAAGATCAGCTTACCTCGCCCGGCCAGGTAAACCGGGGCCCCCACTTTTGTCCATGGGGCCCGGCCGGGCTCAGCCCGAAGAAGCTACATGGATCCGCCGACCTGTAGGCCCACCCCCCGCAGAGTAGGGCATAGGGGTCGGGTGCAGTGGGAGTCGGGCAGCAGGCGAAGGCGGGTACCTGGTCGTGCTGGCCCCCAGCTCCAGTGGCTAGCTCTGGGGACGTGGAATGTCACCTCGCTGGCAGGGAAGGAGCCCGAGCTTGTGCGGGAGGTGGAGCGTTACCAACTAGAAATAGTTGGGCTCACCTCCACACCTAGCGTGGGCTCTGGAACCAAACTCCTGGAGAGAGGCTGGACTATCTCCTTTTCCGGAGTTGCCCAGGGTGAGAGGCGCCAGGCAGGTGTGGGGATACTCACAAGACCCCGGCTGAGCGCCGCTGTGTTGGAGTTCTCCCCGAGGAACGAGAGGGTCACCTCCTTGCGGCTGCAAGTCGCGAGGAGAAGGTCTCTGACTGTTGTCTGTGCCTATGCACCGAACAGCAGTTCGGAGTACCCGGCCTTCTTGGAGTCTCTGGATGGTGTCCTGGAAGGGTGACCGCCTGGAGACTCTATAGTTCTTCTGGGAGACTTCAACGCTCACGTGGGTAACGATGATGGTACCTGGAGGGGGGTGACTGGGAGGAACGGCCTGCCCGATCTGAACCCGAGTGGTGTTTTGTTATTGGACTTCTGTGCTAGTCACGGATTGTCCATAACAAACACCATGTTTGAACATAGAGTTGCTCATAAGTGTACCTGGTACCAGAGCACTCTAGGCCAAAGATCGATGATCGATTTCATTATCGTATCATCGGATCTGCGGCCGCATGTTCTGGACACTCAGGTGAAGAGAGGAGCAGAGCTGTCAACTGATCACCACCTGGTGGTGAGTTGGATCAGGTGGCGGGGGAGGATGCTGGACAGACCTGGCAAATCCAAACGCGTAGTGAGGGTGAACTGGGTACGTCTAGCGGAGGCCCCTGTCTGCAGGGTCTTCAACTCACACCTCCGGAAGAATTTCTCCAACATCCCGGGTGAGGCTGGGGACATGGAGTCCAAATGGGCCATGTTCAAAGCCTCAATTGTTGATGCGGCTGGTAGGAGCTGTGGCCTGAAGGCCGACGGTGCTTGTCGTGGCAGCAACCCAAGAACCCGCTGGTGGACACCAGCAGCTGCACAGTCGCTGAAGCAAAAACTCGGGTATGGGAGGAATTCGGGGAGGCCATGGAGGAGAACTTTCGGTTGGCCTCAAAGAGGTTCTGGAAAACCGCCAGGCGTCTCAGGAAGGGAAAGCAGGGCTTGGCCCAAGCTGTGCTCAGCGGGGGCGGAGACCTGCTGACCCGACCTGTGGATGTCATCAGACGGTGGAAAGAACACTTTGAGGAACTCCTTAATCCAGCCAACACATCCTCTGTAGAGGAGGCAGAGTCTGAAGACTCAGGGGAAGACTCACCAGTATCCCTGGCAGAGGTCGCCGAGGTCGTCAAAAAGCTACCCGGTGGCCAGGCGCCAGGGTTGGATGAGATTCGCCCTGAGATGCTGAAGGCTCTGGACACTGTTGGGTTGTCACGGTTGACACGCCTCTTCAGTGTCGCTTGGAGGTCTGGGACAGTGCCAGTGGAGTGGCAGACCGGGGTGGTGGTTCCCATTTTTAAAAATGGAAAGCTCTCGATTTACCGGTCCATCTATGTTCCAACCCTCACCTATGGTCATGAACTCGCGGATACAAGCGGCTGAAATGAGCTTCCTCCGTACGGTGGCTGGGCTCAGCCTTAGAGATAGGGTGAGGAGCTCAGACATCCGGAGGGAGCTCGGAGTAGAGCCGCTGCTCCTTCGCGTCGAAAGGAGTCAGCTGAGGTGGTTTTGGCATCTGGTAAGGATGCCTCCCGGGCGCCTCCCGTTAGAGGTGTTCCGGCCACGTCCAACTGGTAGGAGGCCCCGGGGAAGACCCAGAACACGGTGGAGGGATTATATCTCTCTCCTGGCCTGGGAACGCCTCGGGGTCCCCCAGGAGGAGCTGGACGTTGTGGCTGGGGAGAGGGACGTCTGGAATGCCCTGCTTAGCCTGCTGCCCCCGCGGCAGGCTAAGACCCGGCCCCGGATAAGCGGAAGAAAATGGATGGATGGATAATCACATGTTCAATATATTTAATTTGGGACATCCTAGGTTCACTACATTTGTGGTGCCCCGTGTGAGGCAAATATTGCCTGTGAACTGATATCCCTATCTATTTGTGGTCCCCAGTGTGAGGCAAATTTTATCTGTAACCCAATGGCCCTATGCAAATAGGTACCAACTGTGAGGCATAGTACAGTTGCCAATCGTTCATACTTGTGCAATACTAATAAAAACATACTACGTTGTGGTGCACAACAACATTTTTTATACCAATTCTAGATTTGCTAGAAGTCCTTACATTTTACAACAGCAGTCTGCAACAGGAGAAGACATCCATCCGTACTTACAAAAGTACATTGTGGTGTAAATTGATTCATTCGTAAATTTAGTAAAAGCAATTTGAGAGATTTATGCAATGGTAACTACCACTTTTTAACCAGTCATTCTGTTTAATTAATCACGTGCTGTTGCTAACTAAGCTACAAATTATGTGTTTTGCTGTTTAAACTTTGCAGTCTGTTGCACTAACAGCTGTCACTGAGGTATTTTGATGCCATTTCTAGATTGTGTAGTTTGCTGTATAAGCAAGCTGACAAAAAAAATAAATAATTGAAACTGCCAGTCAAACAAGTGTGTGCCTTAAGGATAGGACGGATGTGACTTATTGGCTCTAAAAGACTATATAAAGCAGCTGACCAAAGTGATTGTAGCAGTCTGTGCACAGGCACAGAACTGTGAGAGCTGCTTGTAAGATTTTCCAACTTTTTGTTCAGTAAAGCAGTGTTGTTCAGTGTAAAGCTCAGGAAATAATATCAGGTCACTTAAGTCAAAGAATTTATTTTTTTTATTTAAAAGAGAAGTTTGAAGGATAATGGCATCCCATTTTAAAGAAGGTAATTCAACTTCATCATCTTTCTCTTATTTCATTCTTGACGGTTATGAGGATGTTGGATCGTTGAGATATTTTTATTTTATGTTAACTGCAATGCTGTACATTGTTATTGTGATTGTCAACACTTCTCTGATTGTGGTTATCTGTGTGAACAGAAGCTTACATGAACCTATGTACATTTTTCTGTGCAGCTTGTTTGTAAATGAACTGTATGGTAGTACAGGGTTGTTTCCATTCCTTCTGGTTCAGATCCTCTCTGACATTCACACTATTTCTGTTTCTTTGTGTTTCCTGCAAATTTACTGTTTGCATACATATGTAAATATAGAATTTTGTAATTTAGCCATCATGTCTTATGACAGATATCTTGCTATCTGTTGTCCTCTGCAATATAACACACGAATGACATGTAACAAAACAGTTATCTTTATTATTGTTGTATGGTTGTATTCTTTTGTGAAGTTCCTAATTACTTTTTCCATAAACATCCGTTTGACATTTTGTGGAAACATCATAAATAGTTTGTGTTGTCAAAACTATCTTGTTGTTAAGTTGGCCTGTTCTGACCCCAAAGTGAATAATATTTATGGACTCTTTGGTGCTGTTCTCACCATCTTGGTCCCCCTGCTTCCAATCCTTTTCTCCTACATGAAGATTCTCAAAGTGTGTTTTTCTGGCTCCAAACAGACGAGACAGAAAGCTGTCAGTACCTGCACACCTCATCTCAGTTCTCTGCTTTACTTTTCTTTTGGCTGTACTTTTGTAACCATTCAGAGTAGAATTGATATGAGCAGTGTACCCACTGTGCTGCGTCTTATTCTGTCTCTGTATCTTGTCATCGTGCCGCCATTTTTGAATCCTATCATGTTTGGATTGCATATATCCAAAATACGGACTAATTTAAACATTTTCTCTGTTATAAAATGTTGACTTGTCAAAGAGATTAAATGTTGATGAAATAAATAAAGTGTCAGTATATTCATCTATCTATCTATCTATCTATCTATCTTTCTATCTATCTATCTATCTATCTATCTGTGTGTGTATATACATATATATATATTAGGGAAATGGGAAAATCTCAGACAGGAACTCATCATTTATCAATCATATACCTTTTGCCAACATATTTGTATATTAGTGAGGCCTGAAATACAACATCAAAGCCAAACCACTGTGTGTATATATATATATATATATATATATATATCAGTGGCGGGCGGTGCATTTCACACATAGGCCTTCAGTGATGTCCAACTTAGTCAATAAATACCTTTCATTTTGCCAGCATTTATAACACCAGGACTGGAGAGTAGTTAGAAACACACTTAAGCACTACTAGGCATTGCATCACCTCAGTTGTATACAAAATGGGCTATTATCCGGCGCATTTTAAAAATCAACAATACCGCATCAGCAATTAAAACATATCTGGTATGCTACTGTCAACACTTAAAAATAAAAGGGTCTTTAAAATTATCTTTCCAAAAAGTTTTATTAAATGAGTCCACAAAGAATATGCAAGCTTTAACAAGATTGTACACATTGCAAAATCGCAGTTTAATATCAGAAAGACACTAACAAGACGGCCATACTTTGGCGACAGCGACACAATAAACAAGTCTCTTTGTGAAAAAACTTTTTCATGTCAAAACGTGACGTATCACGACTTTCTGTGACCTGTTGCTTTGAGTACAACCACACAGCTGCGCCAATGCGCCAGATTATTTACATACCGTTAACAGTCCCGGGTGTGACTCTGTTGGTCTGCATAGCACTGCCGTGGCTCAAACTAGTAAGTATCCATATCCAGTCACAGGACGCGTAAATGTCACATTCAATGTGAGGCCAGCTAGAGGGCCTTACTGACACAACTCGTGATCTGATTGGCTATCGCAGCTATCTATCAACTGTATTTGCCCGTTCACTTACAGTGCACAGACGCCCGCATTGTTGATTCTGAAGGCCCGTGCAGATTTCATACAGCCTGGCAACATAAGATAGCTGAATTCTGATTGGATAAAAACTCTAACCTAAAAACAACAGCACTGGAAGGAGCATAATATGACATGAAGAGAATATGAATACTTTTAGATATTTAGGGAAAGAAAATTAAAAATTAAATTAACCTTTACCATAATTATGATCATGATTTCTGGTTATGTTAGGCCAGCAGAGAAGGCCTTGCTGGCCCTGACGGCCCACCACTGATATATATATATATATATATATATTAGGGCCAGGACTCTATTAAAAAAACTAATCAAATTAATTATCCATCCATCCATTCTCGTCCGCTTATCCGGGGCCGGGTCGCGGGGGCAGCAGGCTAAGCAGGGCATTCCAGGCGCCCCTCTCCCCAGCCACAACGTCCAGGTCCTCCTGGGGGACCCCGAGGCGTTCCGAGGCCAGGCGAGAGATATAATCCCTCCACCGTGTTCTGGGTCTTCCCCGGGGCCTCCTACCAGTTGGACGTGCCCGGAACACCTCTAATGGGAGGCGCCCGGGAGGCATCCTTACCAGATGCCCAAACCACCTCAACTGGCTCCTTTCGACGCGAAGGAGCAGCGGCTCTACTCCGAGCTCCCTCCGGATGTCTGAGCTCCTCACCCTATCTCTAAGGCTGAGCCCAGCCACCCTACGGAGGAAGCTCATTTCGGCCGCTTGTACCCGCGATCTCATTCTTTCGGTCACTACCCAAAGCTCATGACCATAGGTGAGGGTTGGAACGTAGATGGACCGGTAAATCGAGAGCTTTGCCTTCAGGCTCAGCTCCTTCTTCACCACGACGGTCCGGTACAACGCCCGCATCACTGCTGACGCTGCACCAAACCGCCTGTCCATCTCACGCTCCATTCTACCCTCACTCGTGAACAAGACCCCGAGATACTTGAACTCCTTCGCTTGAGGCAGTACCTCTCTCCCCACCCAGAGGGGGCAGTCCACCGTTTTCCGGCAGAGAACCATGGCCTCAGACTTGGAGGTGCTGACTCTCATCCCAACCGCTTCACACTCGGCTGCAAACCGCCCCAGTGAGTGCTGGAGGTCCCGGCTTGATGAAGCCAAAAGAACCACATCATCTGCAAAAAGCAGAGATGCAATTCTGAGGTCACCAAACCGGATCCCTTCCTCCCCCCGGCTGCGCCTTGAGATCCTGTCCATGAAGACCACGAACAGAATCGGAGACAAGGGGCAACCCTGGCGGAGGCCAACACCCACCGGGAACGTGTTTGACGTTGTGCCGAGTATGCGGACACTGCTCTCACTTTGGTTATATAGGGACCGGATAGCTCGTAGCAACGAGCCCGGTACCCCATACTCCCGCAGTACCCCCAACAAGACTCCCCGAGGGACACGGTCATAAACCTTCTCCAAATCCACAAAACACATGTAGACTGGATGGGCAAACTCCCATGCCCCCTCCAGAAGCCTCGCAAGGGTAAAGAGCTGGTCCGCTGTTCCACGGCCAGGACGAAAGCCGCATTGTTCCTCCTGAATCTGCGGTTCGACAATCGGCCGGAGCCTCCTTTCCAGCACCCTGGAGTAGACTTTCCCGGGGAGGCTGAGAAGTGTAATTCCACGGTAATTGGAACACACCCTCCGGTCCCCCTTTTTGAAAATGGGAACCACCACCCCGGTCTGCCAATCCACAGGCACTGTCCCAGACCTCCACGCGACACTGAAGAGGCGTGTCAACCATGACAACCCAACAATGTCCAGAGCCTTCAGCATCTCAGGGCGAATCTCATCCAACCCTGGCGCCTTGCCGCCGGGCAGCTTTTTAACTACCTCAGCGACCTCGGCCAGGGATATTGATGAGTCTTCCCCTGAGTCTTCAGACTCTGCCTCCTCTACGGAGGACGTTTTGGCTGGATTAAGGAGTTCCTCAAAGTGTTCTTTCCACCGTCTAAGGACATCCCCAGGTCGGGTCAGCAGGTCTCCTCCCCCGCTGAACACAGCTTGGGCTAAGCCCTGCTTTCCCTTCCTGAGTCGCCTGACGGTTTTCCAGAACCTCTTTGAGGCCGACCGAAAGTCCTCCTCCATGGCCTCCCCGAATTCCTCCCATACCCGAGTTTTTGCTTCAGCGACTGCCGCAGCTGCAGCCCTTCTGGCCGAACGGTACCTGTCTGCTGATTCCAGAGACCCCTCGGCCAGCCAAGACCGAAAGGCCTCCTTCTTCAGCTTGACGGCCTCCCTCACCGCTGGTGTCCACCAGCGGGTTCTTGGGTTGCCGCCACGACAGGCACCGACGGCCTTCAGGCCACAGCTCCTACCAGCCGCGTCAACAATTGAGGCTTTGAACATGGCCCATTCAGACTCCATGTCCCCAGCCTCACCCGGGATGTTGGAGAAATTCTTCCGGAGGCGTGAGTTGAAGACCCTGCAGACAGGGGCCTCTGCCAGACGTTCCCAGTTCACCCTCACTACGCGTTTGGGTTTGCCAGGTCTGTCTAGCATCCTCCCCCGCCACCTGATCCAACTCACCACCAGGTGGTGATCAGTTGACAGCTCTGCTCCTCTCTTCACCCGAGTGTCCAAAACATGCGGCCGCAGAACAGACGATACGATAATAAAATCGATCATCGATCTTTGGCCTAGAGTGCTCTGGTACCAGGTACACTTATGAACAACTCTATGCTCGAACATGGTGTTCGTTATGGACAATCCGTGACTAGCACAGAAGTCCAATAACAGAACACCACTCGGGTTTAGATCGGGCAGGCCGTTCCTCCCGATCACCCCCCTCCAGGTACCATCATCGTTACCCACGTGAGCGTTGAAGTCTCCCAGAAGAACAATAGAGTCCCCAGATGGTACCCCTTCCAGGACACCACCCAGAGACTCCAAGAAGGCCGGGTACTCCGAACTGCTGTTTGGTGCATAAGCACAAACAACAGTCAGAGACCTTCTCCCTGCGACTTGCAGCCGCAAGGAGGCGACCCTCTCGTTCCTCGGGGAGAACTCCAACACAGCGGCGCTCAGCCGGGGGCTTGTGAGTATCCCCACACCCGCCCGGCGCCTCTCACCCTGGGCAACTCCGGAAAAGGAGAGAGTCCAGCCTCTCTCCAGGAGTTTGGTTCCAGAGCCCAAGCTATGCGTGGAGGTGAGCCCAACTATTTCTAGCTGGTAATGCTCCACCTCCCGCACAAGCTCGGGCTCCTTCCCCGTCAGTGAGGTGACGTTCCACGTCCCCAGAGCTAGCCGCTGGAGCCGGGGGTCAGCACGCCCAGGTCCCCGCCTTTGCCTGCCGCCCGACTCTCTGTGCACCCGACCCTTATGCCTGAGTCTGCGGGTGGTGGGCCCACAGGTCGGCGGGTCCACGTAGTCTTTTCGGGCTGAGCCCGGCCGAGCCCCGTGGACAAAGGCCCGGCCACCAGACGCTCGCCTGCGTGCTCCCCTTCCGGGTCTGGCTCCAGGAGGGGGCCCCGGTTTACCCGTGCCGGGCGAGGTACACTGTTTTAAATGGTCCCGCTTCATAAGGGTCTTTGAATCGCTCTTAGTCTGGCCCCTCCCCTGAGACCACTTTGCCATGGGAGACCCTACCAGGAGCTATTGCTCCCGACAACACAGCTCCCAGGATCACTGAGGCACACAAACCCCTCCACCACGATAAGGTGGCGATTCTTGGAGGAGTCAAATTAATTAGAGGCTTTGTAATTATTAATCGAAATTAATCGCATTTTAATCACATATAAATATTTGACCTGAGAACAGTGAGAAGTCATTTTTTTCACATGGATTTTTAGTATACCATTGAATAATGACTGAATACATAAGCTTAAGCAACAAAAATAGTGTTTATTTTTGTTCAAGTCCAACAGACCAGTGCAATTTTTGCCATTAAGTGTAGCAATAGCATATTTAGAAATATAGTACATTTCAGAAATTCAGGTAGCCTATATGTAGGTAGACCTTCTGTAAACTATAATACTTTGGTTTTTAAAGTAAAACACCATCCACGCTAGCTACCACACTAGCAACTAGCTGCTATATGTTTTGCACTGAGGTGATACTTGAGGCTCGATGTGCTGTGGTGATATGCAAATTCCTTGTTTCATAGCTTGCACACAACCATGCTCTTATCGACGCTTCCATCCGTTAATTTTTTGTAGCAAAATTTCCCATCCATGGGGCCAACCAAAGCGCTCTCATCAGCTTCTTCCTTCATGTTCACTGTGGTTTGTTGTTGTCTGAACTCATGAACGCTAGTTGGTGCTCCAGTATAATCGGTCCGCCTGAAACTTTTTAACGCGTTAATTTTTGTGTAATTAATTAATCTTAGTTCACGCGTTAAAGTCCCTGCCCTAATATATATATATAAATTTATATAAAACAGATGTCTCATAACATAAACTTGATACGATGGTTTGGCTTTGATGTTGTATTTTAGGCCTCACTAATATACAAATCTGTTGGCAAAAGGTATATGATTGATAAATGATGAGTTCCCATCTGAGATTCGCATTTCCCTAATAACATATATGTTACTGGAAGTATTGTTTTGAATCAGAGAAGTGATAAAGGTAAACCCATTTAGATATTCATCTTCATAGATGGCGAAAAACTTTCTCCAACTTAATAGCTTCAAAACAGAAGCTATCTTAGTTAGCACACCACACCAGGTCCGGTCATCTCCCATAACACACATCACCTTCTCTGGTCAAAACATACCCCTGTCATCTACAGTCACCAACTCCTACCAAGAGCCTATAAAAACTGCAACACATCCAGAACAGCCCGCTAGGGTCCTGATGAGGGTGCCTAAATATGACCATATCACACGCATCCTTCACTCACTCGGAAAGGACATCCAGACTCCACTCCGTTTCCCTTTTTTCTGTAAGTCGCTTTGGATAAAAGTGTCTGTTAAATGACTAAATGAAACTGGCCAAAGCTGGCCTGTACTTTTTCTGAGGGAAATTTTAGTTTTCACTAAGACCAGCCCTTGTAGGTGGAGTGTACCAAATTTAAACAATATGGCATCCTTGTAATTATAGAAAAATAAGGAGCACACCAGATAGTAGGAGGAGATTAGGGTTATGTCCTTTGATACCAAAATATAAACAGATACAAAATGTTAAAATTGTTGTTGATGTTCATAAGAATCAGTGGCTTTGGTGCATTTCTCACATCACTATTTACATTTGCACAACAGTTAATGCATCTTCTCAAAACAATTTGTACAAACTGCAAAACCTAGTTGATAACCTGTAGAAGTGTGTCACTTGCTCAAAATGGATAGCTCATCCCTCAAAAGCAAGTATTCATGTCAATGAAATTGTCAGTGACATCAAGATGAAAAGTCCTGACACCATGTTTATGAACGAGATAGTCAAATGGCTCTGTCATGTTTTCATTATGACAGTTTATTCTGTAAATGTTTTCCAATGCAAAAAAGTCAGACCTTGGTGACGCTACCTGAAAATGCTCAAGACAGCACTATATACCAACTGAGTAACTGAGTACAACACACTGAATATGTATGTTTCACATTTTCACTGCATATGCTCTTTGCAATTCTATTTTGTTCACAACATTGTGCAAAATGAAAAAAAAACACCCTTATTTACAACAAACATACAACTCCCTTTGGGTAGAGCTGTGCACAACTGTAAACAATATTGCAGTAATAGAACTGAATATACAACATACATAGTACTGTAAATCTTCCATGCACATCCAGACGTTCCTCTCTATCTGGCCACAGTTTCATCTACATCACAGCCAATGTCATCTCTTGCAATGCAGCGAGGAAAATATCTCCTCAAGTTGCGAATCCACCCTCTGAAGGACTCTGCTGTGATGTCATCACATGTCATCCCCTTCCTCCCTGCACCCTCACCCCTCTTCCAAGTGGATGACCTTCCATTTCTGTCTCACAGTATTGTAGAAATGGTACACACTATGTCCTGTTTGATTCATATATGCTTTAAAAGTGTTTATAGGTTTATGGGATTCAGCTCTGAGTGTGGAAAAAAGTTTAGAAAAGAATATAGAAAATTTGCTTGACAGATTTTGACAACTAGTTCAACATTTTTATATGTAATGACTCAAGCAAAGAAATGAGTACTATTACTTTTATATGGAATGACTATTCAGCACTCACAAGTATAGTTAACTTTGACTGACATGACATAAGCAAATAATGTTATAAAACAGCAGAGAGTTGTATGAAAGCACTTAATGCATGTCCAAAAGCATTCGCAATTTGTTGTAAGGAATGAGAAACTGCTACTATGATGAGCACAAATGACTAAATGTTGCAGGCCAAGGGGGAACTGTATCACTGATCGTTAACCTAGTTACACCATGATTGAGTGGGAAGAGGACAACAATGCAACAGTAATTTTAATAGGTGCATGTGAGATAAAAAAAAAATTCAGAAACAGTGAGAAAAAGCATGGTGATGTTTCAAAATAAACAATGTAAACAATGAAAGTTGAAAATGGTGTACAGGTAAACATTCTAAAAAGTAAATAAAACATTCTAAAAGTAAATAAAAAAGTCAATAAAACATTCTTAAAAAAGTCAATGAAACATTCTGAAAATGACAATGTAAGCCTAAAACTCAAAACGGCGATATATACAGCATGGCCACCCAGTACAATGTTTTGCTTTGCTTGTTTTACTGAGTGGTATAAAGGTGTCTAGGGGTGTTACCATATCATCGTTTTTGGTATCTTGTTGTGACCCCTGGACTCCCCCTCTCTGAGACTTGGGAGTGGGTCAGTAGGTGGCCATTAGTCCATTCCATGGCCTGTGGGTCAGCCTGCCAATGTCCTTGTTGTTGTGCGTTTGGGCAGTCTCTTGTTAAGTAGACAGTCCGTTGTGCTTCATGAATTCTTGTAACCTTGTGACATCTCCTGCTACCTCTGAACAGTCCACATATCAGGTGTAGTTTTCCCTGAACAACAGTCCTGAAGTCTCTGGTGTTAGGCCTGTAGTGTCCAACCAGCTGCAGCAAGACCTTTGAGAAGTTCTTGGATAGTTCTGGAAGGTCAGGCATTGCTTGTCTCTCCTCTGGGCTCCATGGCATGAAAACAGACACTGGCTGGCCTCCATGGTCCTGTCCCTGAATCAAATAGTCCTTCTGATGTGTTGATTGGCCACCCTGCAGTGTGGATGGAGTCTCAATCCTCGGCGTCGACAGCTGGTGGCAGGGGCAGTGGCCACGTATGGGGGAAGTCACAGACAGATCCCTCCTTGCATCACTGCAAGTATTCAGTGCTGGTGCAGGAGGTGGAGATGTGTTGAGTCCATCTCCTTGTTTGAGGTGGGTAGCTGGTTCTGGCACGGCCATCGCCCTTGGGTTGTGGTCAAGCTGGCTGTGACATGGTGGTGGGGGTTCTCGGCCAGGAGTCATCACTGCTTGGCTGCTGGGGAGGCAGTTCAGGGCTGGCTCCAGGCTTGTCTCTGTCTCTGGAACAGCTGCAAAAGCTCGGACAACATTAGAAGCTCTTTGTCTGGCCCTCGCCTCTGCCTCTATCACCCACAGCTCAAGTGCTTCCCAGTCAACTTCAACCTTCCTTAATTTCTGATTTCTCATAGTGCTCTAATCGAAATTTTAGGATTGCAAGTTGGTCAGTGCTGAAGCTACCCCCAGTTGGAAATCCCCATTTATCCCACAGATCAAGCTGATCACATGTCCACTCACCATATTTTTCTGACATAATTCTTGCTGGCCCAGCTAATGGGATTAGCTTTGTCTTTTTCCCCATTTTCTTTTTGCTTAATTTAATCAATGTTAGGGTTTTCACTTAAAATGCAAGACAAAACGGAAGCTTTCAAGGCTTCACCCAAGGTGAGAAAAAAAGCAATGGACAGTCAACACCTCCCTCCCCCTCTTTGTTAACGTAGTTAACATAATCAACACCTAATTTAAATTAAAAGAGACATTGATCTAAAAAAGAATAATCACACGGTGACTAGGAATGCATTTTTGTAAATGTAACTTGTAGCTAAAATAATAGATACATTTAATTTAGTAGAACTGAGTATTGGCTCACCCATGTCCGGTAAAATCACACATTGAGTAGTTCCAGATCATTCAGCAGGCGCTCAAACCTCTCACCCTCTCCGGCGTCCAACAGCCTGTTCCCAGGGGAAGGTACTGAGTTCCAGGATCCGATCCTCACCTCTAAAATAATCCTGGTCCAAGTCAAGTGGTGATCCAGGATGAGCCCCCAAACTGTCGTGGCAATCCTGACAACTGCACTACGTTAATGGGTGAGCTGGCCAAACACAAAGCACTCAATACTCTGTTCCGCAAGTTTTATTAGCACATTTGTATTCCATACACCGCACAACTCCGAATGGCTCTTTTACAGTACAACAAAGTCCCGTACACCACTCGACTTATATCTGTTGTATTTCCCAACATTGATTCTTCAGCAAGACTCGATGCGGCCCTATTTTCCTGCCCTATACATCACACTGGTCCACTGGTCTACATGTTCCCCTCTCTCATGGTGTTATCATTGTTAAGTTCACAGAGTCAGTTCCCACAATGCCTTGTGTCTTGAATATCAAATAGGTCGCCGCCTACCTCATGTCCCACCATGCAGGAAACACCAAATTTCCTTCACACTAGTTTACTGTACAGGCAAGCTGACAAAAAAAAAGAAACTGCAGGTAAAACAGGTGTGTGCCTTGAGGATAAGGTGGATGTGACTTATTGGCTCTAAAAGAGTATATAAAGCAGCTGGCTGGAGTGACTGCAGCAGTCTGTGCACAAGCACAGTGCTGTGAGAGCTGCTCGTGAGATTTTCTAACTTTTTCTTCAGTGAAGCAGTGTTGTTCACTGTAAAGCTCAGTAAATAATATGAAGTCACTCTTTTTCAAAATATGTCTTGGATCAAGGAATAGGTTGTTTTTTTTTCATTAAACCAAAGTTGGCAAAGAAAAAATGGTATCCCATTTTAAAGAAGGTAATTTAACTTCATCATCTTTCTCTTATTTCATTCTTGAAGGTTATGAGGATGTACGATCGTTGAGATATTTTTATTTTATGTTAACTGCAATGCTGTACATTGTTATTGTTATTGTCAACACTTCTCTGATTGTGGTGATCTGTGTGAACAGAAGCTTACATGAACCTATGTACATTTTTCTGTGCAGCTTGTTTGTAAATGAACTGTATGGTAGTACAGGGTTGTTTCCATTCCTTCTGGTTCAGATCCTCTCTGACATTCACACTGTTTCTGTTTCTTTTTGTTTCCTGCAGATTTACTGTTTGTATACTTATGCAAATATAGAATTTGGTAATTTAGCCATCATGTCTTATGACAGATACCTCGCTATCTGTTGTCCTCTGCAATATAACACACGAATGACATGTAACAAAGCAGTTATCTTTATTATTGCTGTATGGTTGTATTCTTTTGTCAATTTCCTGATTCCCTTTTCCTTAAACATCCGTTTGACACTTTGTGGAAACATCATGAACAGTTTATGTTGTCATAACTATCTTGTTGCAAAGTTGGCCTGTTCTGATATCAATGTGATTAACATTTATGGACTTTTTTCCACTGCTGTCTCATTGTTAGTCCCACTGCTTCCAATCCTTATTTCTTACAGTAAAATTCTCAAAGTGTGTTTTTTTGGCTCCAAACAGACGAGACAGAAAGCTGTCAGTACCTGCACACCTCACCTTGCTTCTCTGCTCAACTTTTCTTTTGGCTGCAGCTTTCAAATTCTTCAGAGTAGATTTGATATGAGCAGTGTACCCAGTGAGCTGCGTATTATTCTGTCTCTGTATTTTCTCATCATACCCCCATTCTTGAATCCTGTCATGTTTGGTTTGCAAATGTCAAAAATACGGAATAGATGCAAACATGTCCTCTGTTATAACATTTTGACTTGTCGCAGAAATAAAAAGACATAAAAAAGTAAACTATTCATAACATCATATCTTGAAATGTGCTGATTTTTATTTACAGTATATATGACATATATTAAAAAATATACAGTATACTTGGATACCTAAATATAACAACTTTCATTATATTTTAATTGCATATAAAAAAATACATGAGTATATAAGGCTCACTCTGGGGGGATGTTTTGAGTAGGACCAGGACATGTAGTTGGAGTGTTCCAAATTTAAACAATATGGCATCCTTGTAATGAGAGAGAAAAAAATGGGGGGGAGGGAGCAGACCAGATACTAGGAGATTAGGGTTATATCATTTGATACCAAAATACAGATAGATACAAAATGTTAAAATTGTTGTTGATGTTCTGAAGAATCAACTCGGGTCTTATTATCATTTGGGAATAAACTCTCTGGCCAGTGAAGTACTTGGGATTCGTTTTTCGTACATGAATCAGTAGTAAATCTTTTCCAATAGTGCCTGAATGTTGGAGAGACCCACATGACCTTGCATGGCAGTTAATATCTGTAAAACCTCCGAGATATCAGAGAAAGTCATGGAGGGTTACAAAAATGAATTTGCAGAATTTGGGCTTTCTAGTGTGTCCACCTGACAGGTGAAATGTGGAGGGAGTCTCAGCATCGTTTGAGGTCAGCAACAGTGACAGGAGGGATTTATTTTGATATTTGCATCATCTGATAACCTCCTGTTTAGTTGTTCTTTCTGGTTTATCAGAAAATTATAGCAGACACATGTACATGCTCTGAATGTGATAAGCCTCCATCCACTCAGAAGCCTTTACCAAACTGATGGAAAGGCTAATGTGTGGAGAAAGAAAGGATCCGCTCCCAAGTTAATGTTGTGAGTAATGTCATGTCTTGGACTTGCATGGCTTCTTCAAGGACCGGCTCATTGATCTTCATCGATGTCATTACACACAATGGCAGCAGAAAAATGGACTCAGAAGTATAAAGAAACATTTTGTTTCACATCCAGCTGGTGGGAGAACCTGAGGTCAATGAAACATTGACTTTAATTAAAATTATTTTTTCACCAGGTTCCACGAAAGTGTATGATGTTAGTTGAAAGCAAAAATGTTAAGGTCATCTAACTTTATGAACTTGTATTACATTAACACAATTGAATTGACCCAACTCGACAGAATAACTTGTAATCAACAAGTAATATTTAAGCTTACCCAATCTAATTCAGTCATGCTACATGGACATAAATAATATATTTACAGGCTTCATACTTTACATTTGTCCTTTAAACATGCATCTTTTTTTTTTTTTATCCCACGATTTTTGTAACCCATTTTATTTATCAGCCAGTTTGTCCTATTCCATGATCCTTGGTGCTACCTCGTCCCTGTCGGTCTGGGAAGAGCCCTGAACTTGCCACATGCTTCCTCCGATACATGCGGAGTTAGCAGACCGCTTGTTTTTTACAAACATGTCGTGTTTGTTTTTTAAAGCCACAACAAGAGTTCTTAACTGGTTATGAAAGTCCAAATTTTTAGATAGACAAACAAGACCTATTGGCTATTTCTGTAATTTGCCATTCTTATTGGCTGCCACTGGGTCGGAGGCAGGCAAAAGCACACAAAGCAGTTAATACGGCAGGCAGACCAGAAGACCATATGTTTACATTTTCTCAGGCAAAGTTTGGCAGTAAGTTAGTATGATACGGTGTCTAGTATGGTGCCTTTTGTCCACAGGCACCGCCAAACTAAAGTTCCTTGTGGTGGCGCCAAAAGCGCCTGGAAAAAAATACCTGGAAAACCTATGGGCGATTTTCAAATGACCCCCTAAAACCTGAGGTTTTTCTGGAAATTCAACACCTACTAAATAATAGATTTTTCAGCCTCTGTAGCAGATAAAAATGAAATTCAAAAAAGTATTTGAGAGCTTATGCCCGTGGCTTTCATACGAAGTTGAGTTTATTTGTCCAAACCTTCAATAAAGTTTTTTAAAAAATCAACAAACACAGCAAATGTTACATTTGACTGAATAAAAAATCCTATGCATAATACTAATACATGCCCATTAGCAAGATGCAAACATGATATGACCATTGGAAGAAATAGACATAGTTCTCATTAGCCTACTGTAATCAATAATCATAATAATAATAATAATAATACATTTTATATATTGCACTTTTCAGGGTACTCAACGACGCATAAAGTAATATAAGACATAAACAGTCATGATTTCTTATATCATCATCACAATTAATTAGCCTATTATTATTATTATTATTATTAATATTAATATATTAATTAATATAATATTAATATATTATTAATAATATTATTATTATCTCCAGATGGCCACAAATCTGTCTTTTCTTTGGTGAAAATATGTTGTCTAAAAACATATTCCTCATCCATAAATGCCGGTCGATTGGTTCCGAGGGATCAAAGTCCGCATCAGCAATTAAATCATCGGCGCTGTTTTCATCAGATCGCTTCCGTCACTTACTGCTGAGCTCCTCCGCTATAGTCATCTTCCTCCATGATTTCAAAGTTCTGGAAAAGTCCAATGTTGCATTGCGACACTCCCGCATGTATTCTGATCATGATTCTGATGCATTTCATTGGCCAAGAGACCGAAAATAGGTGGAAAAAAAATACAAATACTACAAAATGACATATCCGCTGTCCTGGCCTTAATGGTAGAGTGACGCAACAGCGCTCCCGGTTTTAATGGTAGAAATGCGGTAATGCTTTCCCGGCGTCAATGGGTTAAGTTGTAAGTATGAAAGATGATCTTATTCAACTTCTTCAATCTTTGCAGTTGTTTTGGGTGCAGTTTTGTTTTTCAAAAAGTCTACAAAATATCCATTTTTATTAATATTCGGCATCATAATCAATGGTTGGTTCATTCATACAGTTTGTTCTTGAGCATCTGTACCTTGGTTTTAGAGTCTACTAGCATCCAATTGAAGGAAGAGCTTCTGACATACTTCAAAGAAGGTTTTCAGTTCCTTAGGATAACTGAGGTTAAGTGCATATATTACACCCATTAAGAGTGCACATGCAGAGGTGACGTCTCCCAGTTCATGTAGAACTTCAACAGCCTCGATCTCTATTCCAACATCAGCTGGAGGAGTGGTGGCATCACCTCCCTCGACTTTGACACTGTAGGTGCCAAGGGTAAGATGCTCGAGCTCCCTCTGTCCAGCAGTACCATCAGCATCCTTTACATATGGGAAGAAAGAAAGGGTACAACCAATCTATGAAATCACAGATTTTGTAGAATTCCAAAGATTATCTTTTGCTTTAACAAAATAGCATGATTATGAAGGTATTATTGGTGAAAAAGGTTTGAGCGTCTGTAACAGTAGAATTTGTAGTTGTGTAAAGTGATTTGTATCTGTGTATGAGTTGTGTACTTGTACAGAGATTAGTATGTGTCCTTAGGACAACTCTTCAAACACAAAAATGTGTTTTTAGAGCAGTTGTTTCTTCAGGACATTTATCTCCTTAACGGGTGAAACGGATGGATTTTTAGCCACAGTGAACTATTGACCTTAGACAAATTTCAAAACCAAATTTTGAAAATTTACATAAAAATAAGCTTTCTAACCAAACTTCATATCATGTCATACAGTGAAAGTTATGGTCAAAAAATGAGTGAAAACAAAAGGGTTAAAATTACCAACCAGGTATTCTTTGAAGAGGATGTTCGGGTCTTCGCTCAGCTATGCAATAGTTGCAGGGCCCAGTGCTCGAGGCAAATGTTAAAATGTTATACTGTGGATTTTTTCTTCTTCCTCTTCCGGACACAATTTCGTCCCACTACTCGTCGACGAATTGTAAATCAAAACGTGCGGTTTGATCGGGATCGGTGTGCTATTACTTTTCTCTACAGAATATGAATTTTTCACGACGTAAGTGAGCAAAAAATTGGCGAAAAAGAACAATAATTGGATATTTTTAAACGTCTACTTCTCCGGCATAATTTCACCTAGAGACTCCATTTAAACTTTAAACAGTAGACACAAGTCTTGTGTATTGGTGTATTAATCCACGTTTCGATTGGTCATACAGTTTTTTATCAATCCCTATTTAATGACCATGATCATTTTTGGAAAAATTCTGAGATTATAATGGTTGTGTATTGCATGGAATCTTCGTGTCAGAGTGTGTGACATCATCGCTCAGAGTGGGAGAAGTGCTCTGAGATTGTCTGAAACGTTTCTCTTTCCACACTCCTCCTGGCCACAATTTACACTCTATACTCAAATTTTTTTCCAAATTTGTAGACAAGCTTGTTTTGTCTCTCACAGTGTGCTCAAAAAATCTGAGAGACATATGGAATTTAAATGGGCAGCCTCCAAGTGCAGCCATGTCTCTCTCTGCCCCTCATTGACTGTAATGCACAGATTTTCTGAGAGAAGCAGAACAGACCCGTTTTAAAATTGCACGTCTGTAAAATATTTTCTGTAGAAACACCAAAATCATATCAAAGTGTTCAGGAAGTCTTTGTGACGCTCACGGTCTTTGTTTTTTTCTGATAGGAGCTACAGTTTGGTCAGAATACGCCCAAATGTGAAATGAGCGCAGAAGAGGAAAAAACTCTTTTTCTCAATGTTTCTGTGGGTCTCTGCCTGGGTTGCCTCTGTCGTCAGAAAACCACCTGAAGTTGCCTTGGTAACCTCTGAGCCTCAGGCCAGAGCCACAGTTAATCTACTGCCGACCCCTGTCTCCCATACAAAAATATCAAGTCTCCATCAAACACAACCATGCACACCAACACACACACACACACACACACACACACACACAGGTAACTTAATGCAATTACAGTTACTCCTCCTGATGTATGCTTCACACACACACACACACACACACACACACACACACATACGTATATTTATGTGATTACAGTTACAGATACACACACTCACCTCTTTCAGATACACACACAGACACAGCATATCCCTCTTGGGACCAAAGTCCTGCTGATTTCAGTCCCTACAGAGCCACCTTTCTTCTTTCTCTTCTTTGATGAGCTGGGCAGTGTGTTGGTCAAGCTGTGGTTAGTGGTGCTCAAATTAGTTGCTTTAGGTTGGAAAAGGTGATATGACCTTTTTTGCCAACTACCTCAATATTGATATTGTGATGATATAGTGGGGATGACTATGGTGCTCCCACAAAATATTTACACAATGAGATGTTTTGATAAATAATAATCTGTAACGTATTTATAACTAGAAAATTTCCTCTGGGGACATTTTGAAAGGGACACGGGGGCTACTGCCGTTGAGTGTACACTATGATGAGATTCTTCAGAGATTTCAAACTATGCCCTTTAACCTCAAAATGTGTGTGTGTGTGTGTGTGTGTGTGTGTGTGTGTGTGTAATTAAAATCACATAAAGTTACTGTGTGTGTGTGTGTGTGTGTGTGTGTGTGTGCATGCGTGCGTGTGTTTGAAGCATGTGTATGCATGTGTGAGGAGTGTGCGTGCTTACGCGCATGTGTGTGTGTGTGTATCTGTAACTGTAATCACATCAAAGATCAAAGGCAATCAGATCAAAGCAATCAACAGAATTAACTGACACCTGCTAATATCCCGGAACATTGACAGGTGGAATTTCTGGCCTCGAACAGAAAGCATTTTTGGCAAAACCATAATACCTATCATTGATCCGACTTCACTTTGATGGTCCTGAGTTCTTCCTGAACGTCTACATATGATTTTTTTTTTTCAGAAAAATGAAAAAATAGCTTTGTTAGAGTGATCTAAAAAAACTGTTCCATCTTCCTTTTCTCCGAAATCTTCCTGCGTTTTTAATATGGGACCCAATAAGGCTGTTGGTGGTGTTGGTGGCGCATCTGTGCGTCGTACGCCCAAACTATAACTCTGACAGCTTTACCAGAGGATTGTGAGTGAGAAGACAAATTTTCCTACATTTCTATGTATAAATTATTTCTGTAGAGTGGAATTTGCGGCCTGGAGTGCAGTTTACAAATTTATTTTTTGACAATTTTTTCTCTCCCTCTACACTCTGGCGATGATGTCACACACTGTGACACGAACATTCCGTGCAATACACACCCATTATAATCTCAGAATTTCTCCAAAAATGATCATGGTCATTGAACAGGGATTGATAAAAAACTATATGACCTATCGAAACGTGGATTAATACACCAATACACAAGACTCATTGCTACGCAAGGCAATTGCTAGAGGCTCAATGGCAATTGCAAAAAGAAGTGGACTCAGTAGGCAACCCTGCCGGGTCCCACGGTGTAAATCAAAGTATTCTGAGTAATGACTATTGGTCAGAACAGAGGCTGAAGGACATTTATATAATGTTTTGATCCAGGATGAAAAGACAGAACCGAAACCAAATTTTTCAAGCGTAAAAAAAAGATAGCTCCACTCTACTCTATCAAATGCCTTCTCAGCATCCATAGAGACAAGGCACTCTGAATCCACATGTTTGGAGGAGTATAAAATGTTAAATAGCCGACGAATATTGTAAAATGAATGACGTCTTTTAATGAATCCAGTTTGATCCGGCGATATTACAGAAGGAAGGATATCTTCCAATCTGCGGGCCAAAACCTTGGCGAGAATCTTTACATCCGTGTTTAGTAGTGAAATTGGTCTATATGAAGCACAGTCTAGTGGGTCCTTGCCTTTTTCCAGCAACAAGGATATACAGGCCTGGTTAAACGAGGGGGGAAGTGCACCTGAGCTTAAGGAATCAGAGAACACTGAGCACAGGACGGGGGCTAGATCAGCAGAGAATTTTTTTTAAAAATCTGATGGAAGTCCATCTGGGCCAGGGGATTTACCTGCTTGCATTGATGATGTAGCTGCTGAAATTTCTTCCTGGGTGATAGGCGCATCAAGGTTATTTCTCAGGTCTTGAGAAAGGGACGGTAAATCAAGGTTATTAAAGAAGTTTTCCATAATATTAAAGTCTGTTGTACAATCTGAAGAGTATAAATTTGAGTAGAAGGTTCTAAACTTATCATTAATCTCTTTCTGGTCAGATGTTATAGATCCATTATCAGTCCGTACTCCAGCAATAAGTTGTTTCGCTCTCAACCCACGCAGCTGAGTAGCCAGGAGTTTGCCAGTTTTTCCACCATGCTCATACCATGCTCATGCTCCACCATGCTCATGCTCATTCCCAGATTGTTTTATTAGACATATCAGGTGTTCTGTTGATGCTTAAAAAAGTTTTAATATGTGTAGAGATGTGTGAGAGAAAGCTTTCGTCAGAAAGTAACAATGGATCTAGTCTCCAATGCTTCCTTGTATGGTCAGCATCTGGAAAAGCTAGTACCAGAACCAGGGGAGCGTGATCAGAAATAATAATACCTTCGTATTTACATGATTTAAGGTTTGAGATTCATTTATTATCTAAAAAAAAATAATCAATTCGAGTATAAGTGTGGTGGACATGGGAGAAGAAGGAATATTCTCTTCCTGTAGGATACAGGAACCGCCAGGGATCAGAAAGGCTAAAATCGTCGAGAAATGCTTTAATGTAACTGGCGGACTTGCTGAGAGTGGTAGGTTTAGGGGAGGAGCGGTCTAATACTGCATCTAAATAACAATTGAAATCTCCCCCAAGAATTAAAGAATGAGAATTTAGATCAGGGAGTTCAGAGAAAAATCTGTTGAAAAACTGTATGTCGTCAACATTAGGCGCATATACATTAGCCAAAACCACAAACTTATTGTAGAGTTTGCCTGAGACAATGATAAAACGTCCAAATTTATCTGCAGTAATGTTGGAGGGCACAAAAGGAATATTCCTGTCAACAAGGATAGCCGCACCCCTGGCTTTCCCTTTAAAGTTAGAATGGAAAAACTGTCCTGCCCAGCATTTACCTAATCGCCATTGGTCAGAATCATGCAAGTGGGTTTCCTGAAGAAAGGCTACCCCAGCCCTGAGCTTCTTTAAGTGTGAAAAAACTTTGTTTCTTTTCACTGGATGATTTAACCCCTTAACATTCCAGCTAATGAAGTTAAGATTCCCCTTCATCTAGAACACTTGCAGAAAGAAAAGAGTGAGTAGCTCCAAAGGAAGAGGGGAGTAAAAAAACAAAAACAAATTAAAAAACAAAAACAACAAACAAAAAAAAACAGACCAAACACACCCTGAACCCCAAGCTCACACAGTGCTCTGTGGAGCAAACACAGAAGGACCTCCACAGGTCTCATTCTATACATCCCCAGAATATGCTTCCTATTTAACGAGCTCCAACATACGTTTTTAACAGTTAACGCTATGACAAAAAGCTAACAAAATTGAACGACTAACACCAAATATACCCTTTGGCTTAGGCAACTATGAGCAATAACAGAGAATCACAGGTAATCATGCATACTCCCCCTGCACGCTGCACCTACAGCTGTAGTAATCTCCCCAAACCAGGACTGCTCCGGTAAAAAATGAAAATATAAAAAACAGTGTTTAAGAGACACAGATGAAATGACCAACAAAATTGTCATATAGCTGTTCATAAATTGCCTTAGCTTATAATACTCAAAATAAAATATGGGGAGGTAAACTTAAAGGCCAGCACAGCTGGATAACTCAGAAAAGAAGGCGTTAATCAAATTTTTTTTTAAAAAGCGGGGAGAAAAGCCTTTCAATTGTCCACAGTTATTTACTCACAGTTATTTACTCACAAGTTGTAGCTACATTATGGCAGATCCGTCCCACGAAGTCATCGTCGAGTATCAGGGAGAAGCTGAAGCACTCTCTCCCAGGTTATGGATGAATTTAGTGGCTTCAGTGACAGAGGCCAGCCACTTCACAGTAGAGAGGGTCGGAGTCCTCTTTTATAAAGTTCAGCCATGACTTCTTTGTATTCAGCTCGCTGCTTCAGAACATCAGCACTGTAATCCTCGTAGAAATGGAGCTTATGGCCTCGGTATTCCAGCTCACCTTGTTTGCGTGCGTCTCGCATCACCAAGTCCTTCATCTGGTATCGATGGAAACGAATGATGACGGGACACGGTCGGTCCCATGGGCCAGGTTTGGGCGCAAGGCTGCGGTGGGCTCTGTCCAGCTCCGGTGGGGAAGAGAGTATTTTCTCGCCCAAGACATCCACGAGAAGCTGAGAAAAAAAGGCGGTCGGGCGTGCGCCCTCAACGGACTCAGGCAAACCCACAATGCGAATATTCTGTCTTCTGCTGTGCCCCTCTAAATCAGAGAGTTTCGATTTCAGCCACTTGTTGTCTTTCTGCAACGCGGAGCAAGTATCTTCAAGCTGCTGCAAGTGTTGGTTAACCTCCTCCGCGTTGGACTCGAGATCAGTTATACACTGTCCTTGTCCCGCGACCACAACTTGAACCTTGTCTAGCTTGGCTTCCAGACTTGCAAACGATGACTTGAAGTCAGCGGCTAACGAAGCCCTGTGCCTCTCGAGCAGATCCGAGATATTTTCCGACGATATGCTAGCAGCACTGCTAGCGAAAACTGCGGAGTCCTCAGCTGCAATGTCTTTCTTGCTTTGTTTCCCAGATCTTGACATAATTACTGCCGTAGTATCGATGTTATTCGTAATTAAACTCAGTCGCTCGACGTTATAATGAGAAAAGTAGGGTTCAAAATGGTAAATAAAAAAGTTAGTAGCGGGAGCTAGAGAGCTGCACGCCTACTCCATGCTCAACCAGACCGGAAGTCTCTGGTGCATGTTTGACATGTTCTTTTGTTCGTCCTTGGATCAAAGACTAAACTCACCGGACAGAACCTGCTTTGTCTGAAAATCACTGAGACGCCCTGTGCAAAATCGACAAACCTACTCTCCTGAAAAACTTTCCACAACGCCAGCAATCCCATGTGCACCCAGATTATCTGCAGCTACACATTGTACTGTGCCTTTAATATTTTTTCCAATCTTTGGGACAAACATCCCATGCTCTTCCAAGACAACCAGATCACGCAAAAGAGGTTCAAGGACTTTTCCATATCCGTATTCCTTGATGTAGTTACTTTTACACAGTACTGCCAAGTAGATGGATGACAAAGAGGAGTGCTGGCCTGGGGGTAGGTTGCTCAAAATCCAGTACATAGCACAAAATTTGTGCTTCTTTCTAGAAGTCCCCAGAGGGTTGCACACCTCAAACTCGTCAATATAAAGGGTCACACTTATTCCCCTGGAGGAACTAATTTTGTTTAAAAAACTCTCCATCCTGAAATGACTTGTATTCTTGTTGTGCAGTTTCATTTTGGTGAGCACTGTAGTTTTTTTACTACATCATCAATTATACCATCTTTGCTAAGGAGCTGCTGCAGTGACTGCAATAATGGTAAATATTGGTAGGTATGGTTGTGCTCCTTATCCAAAACAAATTCAACTGGTTTATATACTTGAAACTTGTCTTTAAAGTCAGCTTAAAAGCACTGGCAAGTGGGCCCTGATCTCCAATTGCTTTTGTCAAGGGATTAAAAAGAGAGAGGGCAGAGGCCAATTCTTCAGTTTCTATTGCATCAAGGTCAAGATTATGCTTAGTACAAAAATCTGAAACAAAAATGGCATTTAATATAGTCTGTGATGCAGAACTCATTAGGAAGTGCAAATCCTGCAAAAGCTCATCGACTGCATTAATGGGAACATGGAGTATGTTTTCCAGCTTAAGCAACACTGCTGCAAGTTTCTCTTCTATTATCTTCTCAACATTTTCTGAGACATCTCTCTGAATACTAGACTGCACTTCAAGCTGGGCTTCTTCTGACTCTTCATTGTCTCCATGTTAACATGAAACACTTGAGCTTTCAAAACTCTCTTTCTGCAACGAGTCTGGGTTTAAAGTCACTGTAAGAATAACCAAGGTGTTTTCTATTTTTATGTGATTTAAATGTCCCATAAATATTTGTCCTAAATGTACAACCCTTGAAAATGCAGGGGACTGTTTCATTGGCTTTGAGATGCAAATTTATATGAGTGAAATACTCCTCTTCAGAGACAACTTCAGAGAACCCACAAACATGACAGCTCAATGGGGGCGATGTCAATGTTTGCCGTGATGTTTCTCTACTATGGACTCTACACAAATGTGACCTGAGCACATTCCAAGACTTAGATGTACATGGACAACTAATATATGGGCAAGGATATGGGTTCCTGCGCCCATAATGTGAATGTTTTAACCTGTAATGTTTAAGTAACTGGCCTCCAAATGAGGTCGTTGAACTGCAACCTTTACACTGCCACATTTAAATCTGGGAGGGGAAGGGGATGGGGCAAAACAAAAAAAACACATAGGTATTGGTAAAGGAAACTCAACTTGTAAAACAGCAAGCTCAGCAGTGTCGTCAACACCACATCAATCAGTTAAGAAACAGCTATCACACCCGGGATCCGGATATATAGGACATATATAGCCCCTTTCAAATGTCCCGCTATATTGCCGGAAAGATCTGTGCCAGCTTTTCACCATAGGGCGTAGTGATCCTGCAAAGGCATGATGTTCCTGCCTTTTCACAGTGCAGTTTGACGTCGTGGAACAAGGTGGGAGGATAGTGGGAGCAGCAGCAGTGCTATGCAGTGGCACTGTGCTAACAGGCTAACAGTTAGCACTGTAGCAGTACAGTGTGTATGTGCTGCTACAGTATGTGTTCACTTAGCGATCTCCATTTGTTTACAACAAGCACTCTGTGCACAGTTAGCGACAGCGGCCGCAGTTGTTGTGCTGCATCTGACACGATGACTGTTGGACCAAGTGGGAGGTGTGTTAGACGTCACGCGCAACGTCAAGAATCCCGCTTACAGATGTCACGGACCGATAACCGACCATCACCGACAACTAAAGCCTCGACTGGTAATAAGTATGAGGGCCATTGTGGTGAGCTAGATGCTAACTTTGGCTAGCAGTTAGCATCCGCTGCTAACACTATGATGGCCCTCATACTTGTTACAACATAACGGAGGCTCCAGTTGTTGGTGACGCCGGCCGGGTCTCCAGCACTTGCCTAAAGCTACTGGTGCTTTATTTCAGTGCTAACTTATCGTGCTAACTCTTGGTCCTCGGGTAACCTTTTTCACAATAAAAGCCCCCCACTAGTTTGCCGATGGAAAACTTTTAATATGAAGCTTGGTGGGATAACAGCAGACCGACCTAACATTAACGTAGTGCAGCAAACGCAAAAACACAAGAAGAAGAAATATAGAACGAGTGATGTACCACAAATATACACTTAAATCATGCTCAATAATAGGTTACAACAGTAACAGACTTTGATATGGATGAAACATGTCCTCCTACCTCTCTCGAACCGTTGGCAACTTCACCGCCAAGAACAAGGATTGAAGCTGGTGAGTTTGCGCATGTGCAGTCTGAAGCATTTTAATCTTCTTCTTACTGCCACCTTCTGGATGTAAGAAGTATTTCAACCATAATTCACTTAAATTAAATTATTTTTGATTAACCAATGCATACTTATTTTGTACACATAACGAAAGACACAATTACATGGACTTTATTAGAAAAAATATTTTAACTTAAAGACATGTATTTTAAGTAAACTGAAAACATAAAATTAATATACAGTACACAACCCACCTCATTCACTTTTTTGAGTGCAGAACACCCTGCAGAGATTATATATCTCGTCTGACCTGGGAACACCTCTAAGTCCAGGAAGAGCTGGAAAGTTTTTTTCAATGAAAATGAGAATCACAATGTAAAAATGAATCCCCCCAAGCGTTCTGATGGCTCACTGGTGGAGCACATATCACTGAGGCTGAGTTTTTGTCGCAGCAGCTCCGGATTGAGGTGAATCTAAAATACCTTACTTTACCTGCTGCCCCCGAAAAACCTTCATTTACTAAAATGTATTGTTTTCTGTCACTTTCATACTGCTACTTGTGCAATAATTTGTAGTATTTCTCTTTCAGTCTGTTTATTTTTAAGTTTATAGATGTGGCTATTTCAAATACTTTTATACATGTATACATATATCCACATATATATACTTTTCCTTTCTATTGTTGTTGGAGTAACTGGAGTGAACCAAATTTTCTGATTCTGAACCTAGTCCCGCATAAGTGGAGGAAAATGGATGGATGGATTGTGTCATAATGACATGAAGCTGGTTCAGGCATCAAGCTGACAAAATGAAAAAAATCATTGAAACTGCCAGTCAAACAGGTGTATGCCCTGAGGAAAGGGTGGATGTTAGATCTATTGGATCTAAAAGAGTATATAAAGCAGCTGACCCAGTTGACTACAGCAGTCTGTGCACAGGCACAGAACTGTGAGAACTACTTGTGAGACTTTTTGTTCAGTGAAGCAGTGTTGTAGAGTGTAAAGCTCCAGAAATAATACAAAGTCACTGTTAAAATATGTCTTGTATCAAGGAATAATTCATTTTTTTTTATTAAAGCAAAGTTTTATGGATAATGGCGTCCCATTTTCAAGAAGGTAATTCAACTTCATCATCTTTGTCTTACTTCATTCTTGAAGGTTATGAGGGTGTTGGATCATTGAGATATTTTTATTTTCTGATAACTGCAGTGTTGTACTTTGTTATTGTGATTGTCAACACTTCTCTGATTGTTGTTATCTGTGTGAACAGAAGCTTACATGAACCTATGTACATTTTTCTGTGCAGCCTGTTTGTAAATGAACTGTATGGTAGTACAGGGTTGTTTCCATTCCTTCTGGTTCAGATCCTCTCTGACATTCACACTGTTTCTGTTTCTTTTTGTTTCCTGCAGATTTACTGTTTGTATACTTGTGTAAACATAGAATTTTGTAACTTAGCCGTCATGTCTTATGACAGATATCTTGCTATCTGTTGTCCTCTGCAATATAACACACGTATGACATTTAACAAAGCAGTTATCTTTATTATTGTTGTATGGTTGTACTCTTTTGTGAAAGTCCTAATTACTTTATCCCTAAACATCGGTTTGACATTTTGCGGAAACAACATAAACAGTTTGTATTGTCATAACTACCTTGTTGCAAAGTTGGCCTGTTCTGACCCCAAAGTCAATAATATATATGGACTGTTTAGTACTGTTATCATCTTAGTCCCCCTGCTTCCAATCCTTTTCTCCTACATGAAGATTCTCAGAGTGTGTTTTTCTGGCTCCAAACAGACGAGACAGAAAGCTGTCAGCACCTGCACACCTCACCTTGCTTCTCTGCTCAACTTTTCTTTTGGCTGCAGCTTTGTAACCATTCAGAGTAGATTTGATATGAGCAGTGTACCCAGTGAGCTGCATATCATTCTGTCTCTGTATTTTTACATCATACAGCCACTTTTGAGTCCTGTCATGTTTGGATTTCAAATGTCGAAAATACGGAACATATGTAAACATGTTCTTGGTTACAAAATGTTGACTTGTCGAAAAAATAAAATATTGACGAAATAAATAGTTGTCAGTAAGTGTCAGTAGGTTGATAACATCACATCTTGAAATGTGCTGAATAAAAACACAACTATATATATTATATATATATTAATTGATATGAACTTTGTTGATACAGTTTTCAGCAAAACTCTTTGCTTGACAATATCAAATTATTATCCTGCTAAAATTCAACCATATCATTGGAACAAGTTCCTTGTCATTGTGAGTAAACTGTATTGTAACACACCACTCATTGCTGATAGGTCTCAAGATTTAACATTCTGCAAAATGTAAAAATTTTAGGTGATGTTCTGAAGAATCAACACGGGTCTTATTATAATTTCGAAATAAACTCTCTGGCCGGTGAAGTACTTGGCATTTGTTTTTCCCTCCAGAAATGAGTAGTAAATCTTCCAGAAATGAGTAGTAAATCACTGATAGTGGCTGGAGTGTTGGAGAAGCCCACAAGCTTTTGAATGGCAGTTTATCTCTGTAGCACCTCCGAAAAATCTGAAAAAGTCATATTCAATATATATAATATCATTTATTATAATTAATAATTATTCTTGATCATTGTAAATAATTCTGATAGCTGTCTAATCACACTTTTGAACCATGAGACCCACACTAATGTTGCTCAGGTTTGTGGCATATATACCCTTACATATTTGATTTACCCATGGGAGGGATAGCATTTATGGTAACATATCCTCACATTTATTATAGTATAATGTATTTGTAACCTATATTCACTACAGTTGTGGTGCCCTGTGCGAGGCACCCATACATTTATTTTGAAACATCCTAGATTCCTGACAATAGCCATTAGATTGCATTCATAACTTGCTATGGTCACACAAAATAACTATGTTCCTCCAAGGAGGACCTGAGTCGTTCGAGAACTGTTCCATTTATTCCTGCCCAAGTTTCCATCTGTTCAACAGTATGCTGTGATCTACAGTGTTAAATGCAGCACTGAGTTCCAGTAAAACTAGAGCTGACACCTTTTCTAAGTCAGTGTTCAGGCTTATGTCATTTAACTCCTTAATCAAAGCCATTTCCTGACAGAAAATTTGTCAAAAAGTCTGCTTGAGTTCGAGATATTTCTGAGTTGACTAGAAACTATGGGCTGAAATATGTGGCACCAGAAACTGAATTTGAATTATTTACAGTAGTGTTCAATATAATAGCAGTCCAATGTGACTAACCAGATGAGTCCAGGTTTTTAGTATATTTTTTATTGCTACGTGGCAAACAAGGTACCAGTAGGTGCAGTAGATTCTCAGAAAACCAACAAGACCCAGCATTCATGATATGCACGCTCTTAAGGCTGTGCAATTGGGGAATTAGTTGAAAGGGGTGTGTTCAAGGATTCTTATTAGGACTAGCTGTTATCTGTCCCTAATTATCAGCACAGCAAATTAGGTTGGAGTACTCATGGGTGGGGGGGAACTTAGCCAAGATCGCGGGGTGCCCCCAGTGCAACACATCGTCAGTTGTGTGCCCCAGCTTCATTAGGTGTTTCGGCCACTTATTTCAAGACACCTTCTGCCAAGGTTGGCCCACCACAGGCTGATAAAGACCTGGGTGTGTGTTGCATGGTGGCACCTCGTGATCATTTATTTAGCAGCCCATGTTGCGTCCCTATGTTTCAGCCACAGCCAGTGACTGCTCCTTTCTGCGACATTGCCAAGTTCTTTGACTGTCCTCCGCTGGGCCGGCCCTTTGATCCCAACTTCTCTCAGGAGCCTTGTGGTGGAGCTGGCTACGAAGCCTCTGCAGCCCACCTCCACTGGACAAACGCTCACCTTCCATCCCCGTCCCTCTGCTTCCGCTGCTAGGTCAGCATACCGCAGTCTCTTCCGCTCAAACGCTTCATCGATTGCCTCTTCCCATGGGACGGTCAGCTCCACGATGAAGACACGGTGGCAGGACTTGGACCAGAGGACGAGGTCTGGGCGCAGGTTGGTGGTTGCGATTTCAGTTGGGAAGGTGACCCTCTGGCTGAGGTCTACTCGCATTTCCCAATCCTGGGCTGCATTCATTGGGCCTGAGTTTGGAGGTGATGGCTTGGTCCTCCGTTTCTCCCCTTCCCGGATGAACATTGTCTCCCGTGGAAAGGTGGTCTGATCATTTGAGGGCATAGTGTTGGTGGTTACCCTCTTGCTCTCAATTTCGGCGGCCAAGCACTTAAGCACTTGGTTATGACGCCAGGTGTATCTCCCTTGTGTTAAGCTGGTCTTGCAACCCACCAGGATGTGTTTGAGGGTTGCTGGGGCTGCACACAGGACGCAGGCTGGGTCCTCACCATACCAGAGATGTAAGTTGGTTGGAGAGGGCAGGACATCATAAGTGGCTCTAATGATGAAGCTTAGTCTATTAGACTCCATGCTCCACATCTCGTTCCACGTGATCTTCCTCCTCTCCACACCTTCCCACCTCATCCAGCGGCCTTGTTGGGCTTGGGAGACTGCCTTGGCACACCTGGCTGCCTCCTCCTGGCGGCGCACCTCTTCCACCACCATGTGTCGTCGTTCAGTTGGGGTAGCCTTCTGCCATGTGGGTGTCGTTGCCTGCAGACCAAGGCCCCCTCTGCCATGTTGGACATGCCCCACTATATCGCGGTGTCTGAGGGAGGTCTTAGCCACCAATACCACTGCAGATGGCTTCCATTTCTTCCCTGTTGCCAGCGTCGGAGCAGCACTCCGCACCTATTGTCGTCATGTCATCCATGTACGCTCTGATTGGAGGAAGACGCAGCCCATTCTTCAAACGTTCCCCTCCAACCACCCATCGGGATGCTCGAATAATGAGCTCCATTGCCATGGTAAACACCAGTGGCGAGATGGTGCAGCCAGCCATAATGCCTATTTCGAGGTGCTGCCAGGCAGTTGTACTGGCCTGTGCTGTAACACAGAATTGGAGGTCCTGGAAGTAGGCTTTGACTATCCTTGTGATTCCCTCTGGGACTTCGAAGAAGTTGAACGCTGTCCACAAAACCTCATGAGGCACCGACCCGAAGGCATTGGCAAGATCTAAGAAAACCACATGCAGGTCTCTCTTCTCCTTCTTGGCCGTTTGTACCTGATGCCAGACAATATTTGTGTGTTCCAGGCATCCTGAGAATCCACCTATTCCTGCCTTTTGCACGAAGGTGTCAACAAAATTGTTTGCCAGCAAGAATGTTGAGAGCCTACGTGCCACCACACTGAAGAAAATCTTTCCTTCCACATTCAGCAGGCAGATCTGGCGGAATTGGTCGATGGTTGCGGCATTCTTCTCTTTGGGAATCAGGATCCCTCCTGCCCGTCGCCATGCCTTTGGTATCATTCCTTTTTCCCATGCCACTTTCATGAGCTTCCAGAGGTACTTCAAGACTCCTGGTGAGTTCTTATAGAACCTGTAGGGAATGCCGTTGGGTCCAGGTGCTGAAGCTGTTCTTGCCCGCTTTACTGTGCTCTCAACCTCGCTCCATGTAGGGGGCCTTGTTTCCATCTGGTGCTTGGGTGGTTGTATTGGTGGCATGTCGTCCGGAATGCTGGCTGGCACATGTCTCTGTTTGTCGGAGTAGGTCTTCCTCAGGTGCTCCTCCAGTTCCTTGATGGGTACCTTGAGAGTCCCGGATTTCTCTTTGACAAAGAGGTCCTTGACGAACCTGTAGGGATCTCTGTAGAAGGCAGTCCTTGTTCGCTCTTTCTTCTTGTGTTGCCTTCTCAGAACTTCTGCTCTTCGCAGTGATGCAAGACGCTGCTTGATGTCACCTTGTAGTGCCTCCAGCCCTTTCCTTTCCACTTTCGAGGACTTCTTCCATTGTTTCCTCAGGCACCTTCTTTCTTTCACAAGCCTCTGAATCTCTTGTTGTCTCCTGGATTTGGGATGGCCTGCTGGTTCCTTCTGTGTTCGAGTGCTCACACTTTTCACTCCAAATCTCTCTGCTCCATAGCTATAGATGATCAATCCGACCTTGTCCAGCTTTTTCTCCACGGACCCTTTCAGACCTTCTAAAAGATGGATGAGGTCTTTGTCGGTGGATTCCCACTCCTTTTTCTGGCAGGACTTCGGCCACAAGATTAGATGCACTCGTCCATTCATCCTCCGTTCTACTGCTGTATATGGCTGGATGGGCTCCGGACTCATTTCCCTGGGTGGATCTGTGCTTGATTGAGCTTCGTCTAGGGTTCTGATACCCTGTGGACTGTGGTGAATGTCCTGCCACTGGGCTTCACTCGACTGATTTGCCCTATCTCTGAGGAAGTAATGGTCAATGCGAGGCCCCTCGCTAAGCTCTCTCAGGCACTTTTTCCTGCCCTGGTGGATCTTGAGACCCTTCTCTGATGTTATCTTTTTCCAGCCACAGATGCAGCTCTGCAGCTTGTGTCCTGCCAGTGATGTTACTCCGTCCACTCCTGTGCTGCTAATTTGCTTCATTGTCGTCTCCATTCCAGGGTCTGTTGCCGTGTGGTCCGCCGATGAGTCATCTTTCGCCCCCGCTCTCACAGACTCTAGGGGTGTTTTTCCTTTGGAATTTTTCGTAGCAATAGTTGGGTGGAATCAAATCACTACATAGTGACAGACTCCTGCCAGTCACGGGTAGCTAACCCATGCCAGCCCCGTTGGGGTCTGTTCCCTCCTGTCAGCAGTCTCTTCAGGCCGTCACCAAGTCTTTCCTTGGTCGTCAGCTGCCCTTTCGCAGCGGTCACTGGTTTTGACACCAGATGTCAGGATTCTTATTAGGACTAGCTGTTATCTGTCCCTAATTATCAGCACAGCAAATTAGGTTGGAGTACTCATGGGTGGGGGGGAACTTAGCCAAGATCGCGGGGTGCCCCCAGTGCAACACATCGTCAGTTGTGTGCCCCAGCTTCATTAGGTGTTTCGGCCACTTATTTCAAGACACCTTCTGCCAAGGTTGGCCCACCACAGGCTGATCAAGACCTGGGTGTGTGTCGCATGGTGGCACCTCGTGATCATTTATTTAGCAGCCCATGTTGCGTCCCTACGTTTCAGCCACAGCCAGTGACTGCTCCTTTCTGCGACATTGCCAAGTTCTTTGACTGTCCTCCGCTGGGCCGGCCCTTTGATCCCAACTTCTCTCAGGAGCCTTGTGGTGGAGCTGGCTACGAAGCCTCTGCAGCCCACCTCCACTGGACAAACGCTCACCTTCCATCCCCGTCCCTCTGCTTCCGCTGCTAGGTCGGCATACCGCAGTCTCTTCCGCTCAAACGCTTCATCGATTGCCTCTTCCCATGGGACGGTCAGCTCCACGATGAAGACACGGTGGCAGGACTTGGACCAGAGGACGAGGTCTGGGCGCAGGTTGGTGGTTGCGATTTCAGTTCGGTTGCGTAGCAGTGTCTGCCGTTGACTTTACAAACTCAAAATTATTTTGTACAAACTTTTTTGTTTCTAGGATTTAGCAATCCTGTGAATCACTAAACAATTTTTTTTTATGAGTGGCCTAATAGCAGCGACTTTGAGGGGCTTTGGAAATGTGCCTGATTGAAGTGAGCAATTTATTGTTTGCTGCAAATCAATTAGGAGGGACTTCACGGTAGTTTAAAAAAAATGCAACAAAGCAGTTATCTTTATTATTGCTGTATGGTTGTATTCTCTTGTCAATTTCCTGATTTCCTTTTCCATAAACATCCATTTGCACTTTGTGGAAACATCATGAACAGTTTGTGTTGTCATAACTACCTTGTTGCAAAGTTGGCCTGTTCTGACATCAATGTGATCAACTTTTATGGACTTTTTTCCACTGCTGTCTCATTGTAAGTCCTTCTGCTTATAATCCTTATTTCTTACGGTAAAATTCTCAAAATGTGTTTTTTGGGCTCCAAACAGACAAGACAGAAAGCTGTCAGTACCTGCACACCTCACCTTGCTTCTCTGCTCAACTTTTCTTTTGGCTGCAGCTTTCAAATTCTTCAGAGTAGATTTGATATGAGCAGTGTACCCAGTGAGCTGCGTATTATTCTGTCTCTTTATTTTCTCATCATACCCCCATTCTTGAATCCTGTCATGTTTGGTTTGCAAATGTCAAAAATACATAATAGATGCAGTCAGTAAACTATTCATAGCATCATATCTTGAAATGTGCCGGGGGAAAAAACATGATTATATATATGATAGATATTAAATTATATAGAGTATACATGGATACCTAAATATAAAACAGTTGTTCAGCAAAAAAGTTTTCACTTGACAATGTCAAATTATTTTTTTGACAAAATAAAACCATATGATTCATAAATGATGAGTTCCGATTGACATTTCCATTTCACCCATTACATATATGCTACAGGAAGTAATGTTTTGAATCAAAGAAATGATGAAGGTAAACCCATTTAGATATTCATCTTCATGTAACACGTTCCTTGTCACTGGGAGTAAACTCTATTGTAACACACCAGTCTGCACCAAGCCAAACCACATGAACTGAAAGGTCTGTATTGTGTTAAATTGCCTGAACCTCCGACATAAACAAGTATAGGGATAAAAACTCATCAGTTCATGTTTAATTACAACTTCCAAAGTCTATGATGATGTTAACCTATTGTATTAACACAGTCAACTTTCATTATATTTTAATTCTGTATCACAAATAAACATGAGTATAACATCACTAATACACAAATAACACAATTATCAAACACAAATAGAGAAAGAAATGATCCGCTCCCAAGTTAAATTTGTGAGTAATGTCATGTCTTGGGCTTGCATGGCTTCTTCGAGGACCGGCTCATTGATCTTCATCGATGTCATTACACACGATGGCAGCAGAAAAATGGACTCAGAAGTATAAATAAACATTTTGTTTCACATCCAGCTGGTGGGAGACCCTGAGGTCAATCCAGAACGAGATTATATAACTCGTCTGACCTGGAAACACCTCTGAGTACAGGAAGAGCTGGAATATTTTTTCAATGAAAATGAGAATCACAATTTAAAAATGATTCTCCCCAGGTGTTCTGATGGATCACTGGTCGAGTACAACTCACTGAGGCTGAGTTTTTGTCGCAGAGAAAAAAAAAATCTTAAAAAAATCATATCACATTATCAGCCAAAGTAATTGCAATTAATTAATTTTATTTACAAATTGTGTAACCTCAGTTGCTAAGGAGGGGCAAGTCTCAAATACCTTACTTTACCTGCTGCCTCCGAAAAAACCTTCATTTACTAAAATGTATTGTTGTCTGTCACTTTCATACTGCTACTTGTGCAATAATAGTATTTCTCTTTCAGTCTGTTTATTTTTAAGTTTTTAAATCTGGCTATTTCAACTTTTTTATATACATGTATACATATATCCACATATATTTACTTTTCCTTTCTATTGTTGGAGTAACTGGAGTGGCAGCAAAATGACAAAAACAAAATCATTGAAACTGCCAGTCAAACAGGTGTATGCCCTGAGGAAAGGGTGGATGTTAGATCTATTGGCTGTAATAGAGTATATAAAGCAGCTGACCCAGTTGACTACAGCAGTCTGTGCACAGGCACACAACTGTGAGAACTACTCGTGAGATTTTGTTTAGTGAAGCAGTGTTGTTTAGTGTAAAGCTCAGGAATCACTGTTATATGTCTTCAATCAAGGAATATTTCATTTTTGTTTATTAAAGCAAGGTTTTATGAATAATGGCGTCCCATTTTCAAGAAGGTAATTCAACTTCATCATCTTTGTCTTACTTCATTCTTGACGGTTATGAGGATGTTGGATCATTGAGATATTTTTATTTTCTAATAGCTGCAGTGTTGTACTTTGTTATTGTGATTGTCAACACTTTTATGATTGTGGTTATCTGTGTGAACAGAAGCTTACATGAACCTATGTACATTTTTCTGTGCAGCCTGTTTGTAAATGAACTGTATGGTAGTACAGGGTTGTTTCCATTCCTTCTGGTTCAGATCCTCTCTGACATTCACACTGTTTCTGTTTCTTTTTGTTTCCTGCAGATTTACTGTTTGCATACATATGTAAATATAGAATTTTGTAATTTAGCCGTCATGTCTTATGACAGATATCTTGCTATCTGTTGTCCTCTGCAATATAACACACGTATGACATGTAACAAAGCAGTTTTCTTTATTATTGCTGTATGGTTGTTCTCTTTTGTAAAGTTCCTCATTCCCTTTTCCTTAAACATACGTTTGACATTTTGTGGAAACATCATAAATAGTTTGTGTTGTCAAAACTATCTTGTTGCAAAGTTGGCCTGTTCTGACCCCAAAGTGAATAATATTTTTGGACTGTTTGGTGCTGTTCTCACCATCTTGGTCCCCCTGCTTCCAATCCTTTTCTCCTACATGAAGATTCTTGAAGTGTGTTTTTCTGGCTCCAAACAGACGAGACAGAAAGCTGTCAGTACCTGCACACCTCACCTCGCTTCTCTGCTTTACTTTTCTTTTGGCTGCACCTTTGGAACCCTTCAGAGTAGATTTGATATGAGCAGTGTACCCAGAGAACTGCGTCTTATTTTGTCTCTGTATCTTCTCATCGTGCCGCCATTTTTTAATCCAATCATGTTTGGATTACAAATGTCAAAAATACGGAATAATTTACACATGTCCTCAGTTATAAGATGTTGGCTTGTCAAAGAGATAAAATATTGATTAAATAAATTATTCATAACATTGTATCTTGAAATCTGCTGAATAAAAACACATGTCTGTCTGTCTGTCTGTCTGTCTGTCTATTTCTCTTATATAGGTATACATGTACATATTGATATACATATATAAAGATAACTATTTCATAAAATATACTGGATACTAATACAATGATGTTGTATTTCAGCCCTCACTAAATCTGTTTGCAACAACAATTAGTTTTTGCTTGACAATATAAAATTATTGTCTTGACAAAATGGAGCTATAAATATATTCCTTTCTAAGATTTCCATTTCCCCAATAACATTTATTTTACAGGAAATATTGTTTGAATCAAAGAAATGATGAAGGTAAACCCATTTGAATATTGATCTTCATAGAACAAGTTCCTTGTCATTGTGAGTAAACTGTACATATAACACAGTCAACTTTTATTATATTTTATTTCTGTATCACAAATATATGAGAATTTAACATCACAAATATACAAATAAGATAACTATCATACACAAAGTGTGTGTAAATTTATGAAGAACTAAAGTTAATTAAAAGGTTAAAGGAACACTCCACCGTTTTTTCATATTAAAACATGTTATTCGGTCAAGTAAAACGAGTTGATACAGACCTCTTGCGTCTCAATGCGTGCACTCAATCGCCCTGGCGTGCTGCGCCACTTGGCTAGCACTTAGCTTAGCCCCGTTCATTCTTTAGGATCCAAACAGATGGACAGTTAGAAGCGACCAAACTCCTCCACGTTTTCCCTATTTAAATACAGCTACACGAGTAGTTAAACGACCAAGTATGGCGACACAAAATAAAACGTGGCGCTTTTCGAAGCGGATAAAAAGGAGAACTATAATGTATGGCGGAATAGCACTTGGGAGCACTTCGACTCGGCGCAATAATATCATCACTCCTGAGGGGAGAAGATTTTTCAGGAGATTTCTGAAAAATCTTCTCAAGTGGCGCAGCACGCCAGGGCGATTGAGTGCACGCACTGAGACGCAAGAGGTCTGTATCAACTCGTCTTACTTGACCGAATAACATGTTTTAATATGAAAAAACGGTGGAGTGTTCCTTTAATGCACTCTGGAAAGCCACTGAAACACAAGGCCAGACCAGAGCAGGGAAGGCTCACTCTAAGGCAGACCTGGGCATTGGGCGGCCCGCGGGCCACATCCGGCCCGTTGGCTGTCCTTGTCCGGCCCGCATGAGGTTACCAAGAAATTAGAAATCAATATAACCGCAGTGCTTTTATTTTGAAAAAAATAGCAAACATTATCATTAGCACTAGAGCTAACAAACACTTTTACTATAGTTAAGACAACAAATATAGCCACTAATATGTATGACAGAATAAAATAAACTGTAACAAACCTTGTGTCCTGTCAGTCAGCCACTATAGAAGCCTTTTTCATACTTTATATCAACTTTATATGAATTACGACGCACTCGTTATTTTTTACCGTTCGTTTTTTCATTTAACCGTTCTACCGGTTATTTCCTGTCACTACCTTTCAAAATTAAAGCACCCGTTTTACACTGGACGACACCTTTTCAAAATAAAAGCATCACAACATTGTAAAACACCTTGAAAATGTACAAACATGAAAAAACAAGCTATATAATACAAAAACATAAATAGGAACCATTTACAGTTGTGTTTAAAATAAATGGAAAAGTGATACAGTGATTGGAGTATATACTACTTTTTACTGCTATATTTGATTTACTCCACATTAACAGTCTCATCATAACATGTATTCTTATCAGTAGCAGCTCAAAACCAGATAATTTACTATATTTTATAAAGCGATTACATTAATATTGAGCAGAATTTAGTTCAGAGTTTTGGTCCGGCCCCTGCAACCTTCGTGGTATTGGTCATGTGGCCCCTTGGGAAAATGAATTGCCCACCCCTGCTCTAAGGGGACGTCAAGACGCCAGACTCGACTGAAACTAACCAAAACTTTAGGTTATTTACATAACCCCGAATCTCTGAGTAATATGAATGAGATGTCTCACTATGGTATCCATGCCCTGCTGCAGACCTCAGAAGCATTAATCTCATTACGTCAATCCTGATTGGCTGGTGCGTCCGCCTGAGGTAGTACCACCTTCCTTAAATAGTTCATGCAGACGGCACGACGTCATTCAAGATAAGCACCTCTTCTCACTCGCCCAAGCAAGAAGGGTTGTCTGGTGAGACATCTCACTCATATTACTCAGAGAACCAGGGTTATGTAAATAACCTAAATTTCTCTTTCGATGTCTCACGATGAGATATGGTTGCTCTCGTATTGCCAGACAAACTTATCCAGCTTCCACCAACCCACAGGGAAACATACTCTGTTCCCATCAGGACAGCAAAACCACTTGTGCTACGCAGGGGGCGGAGACATCCAGCATATAGAAATGGACAAATGTGAGAGGCGAGGACCGAGAGACCTGAGACAGAGTCAGACAGAGTCAAGTGCGCTCACAGGCCCACAGGTGGCTGCAAACTCTGACTCGTATAAGCCAAAGCAATCGCCTCCACACCCAGTGAGATGGACGCTGCTTTGTGACAGGTTTCCCCTTATGAAGGTTAGCCTAGGAGACGAACAGCTGATAGCTCCTTCTGACACCCCTCGTCCTATCTATATAAGTGTGCAGCGCAGGGACTGAACATAACGCATGTGACCCCTGCCCACCTGGTGAGGCAGCAAAAGCCACAAGGTCAATAGGAAAACATGAGCCCACCACCTTAGGCACAAAAGCCAAAGCCAGAGCCAGTAATAACACTGTCTTGAGAGACACGTGTTTCAAGTCCGCCCCCCCCCCCCAGTGGCTCAAAAGGAGGGCCCTTAAGCCCCTCCAGAACCACAGCCAGATCCCACAGTCGTACCAGCGGTCTGGACATGGGTAGAAGCCTGTGCACTCCCGTCATAAAACGGCCAACCAGCTGGTGCTGGCTCGCTGTTTGCTTCCCAAACCCCACATGACAGGCGGCGATAGCTGCCAAGTACACTTTAACCGTGGAGAAGGCTTTTCATTTGTCAATCAGGTCCTGCAAGAATGACAATATCACTCCTACCAGACACTGAAAAGGAATGTGGCCATTACTATGACACCATCCCTCCAACACTCTCTGTATGACTACAGTCATACAGAGACCTATTGGAGGAGGCTCTAGCACTTTATCACTCGCTGTGAAAGACCCACAGCTGACAGATTAAGCCACTCAGGGGCCAAGCCCATAGTGCCAGGCGCTCTGGGTGAGGGTGTAACACCGCCCCTCTCCCCTGCGATAGCAGGTCCCTGCACAGCGGGAGCTGCCAGGGCTGAGTGCACATCAACTGATATATCTCCACCAGCCAATGCATCACAGGGCAATGTGGAGCTATCAAAACCAATGCATGGCCGTGCTCTCTCACTCTGGACATAGTGGGGGGTATCAGGGCCAGCAGGGGGAATGCTTTAAGACGCACGCACGGCCAGGCGTGTGCTAAAGCGTCTACCCCGAGGGGAGCATCCCTGCTGCACAGAGAGAAAAACAGTGGGCACTGTGCATTGTCTCTCGATGCGAACAGATCCACCATGGCCCGACCGATCCGGGCCGATAACTGTTCCACAATCTCTGGATGCAAAGTCCACTCCCTGTATACTGGCGCACCCCTGTACAATTTCAAGGTGTTATCTTCATCGTCCCCACGGTCCAGTAACAGGACGTCTTCGTTCTGTGGGGGAACCGCGGCTAGGTCGAGCTGGGAGCCCCAGCTGGTGCTAGCCTCAGGGGCTGCCTCTGCAACGACCCCTCTCTTCTCTCTGTCTTCCACGGCGACGCCGCCAGAAGGGAGATAGGGGTCATGTCCAGACAAGCTAGCTTGGCGAGCTAGCTTGGCGAGCTAGCCGTCTGCGGAGATTCTTTAACGTGAACACAGCACAGTGTTGACACAAGCCACGGACGTTGATAGCTAGCATAGCATGTTCCAGCCCGAGCAGACCTGGTGTGGATCACTGCTCGAAATCGTATTCCTGCAGCGACAGGGACGGACTCCAGAGTCTCCGTGCACTCTGGTGTGAGGGGTTCTAGCCTCCATTCCTCACAAGCTTGTGTGCAGGCAGGGAGTTGAGGCAGTTAGCTGGTGTGCTAACCATGAAGAAGCCGAGAGATTAGCTGGTGCGCTAACGCTCGGAACTCGGATAGCCGTGGTAAGGTGTCGAGGACAGTGCTAAACAAGCCGTGGGAGGGCGAGGAAAGCACAAAAGACGATCTGGTGTGACCGACGAAGCAGAAAAAATATCCAAAGCTAGGTAGCACCCGACGACAGAAGCTAAATAAGATCCGTCTGTGGACAGTTAAGCTAGCTAGCCCAGGACGCGAGATATGCTCCGAATGAGAGGAGGTGTTTGAATGACGTGGTGCCGTCTGCATGAACTATTTAAGGTAGGTGGTACCACCTAGAGTGGACGCAAACATTTCACCAGCCAATCAGGATGGTGTAATGAGATTAATGCTTCTGAGGTCTGCAGCGGGGCGTGCATCCCATAGTGAGACATAAAGAGGCATTTTAGGAACATTTCAGTTTTCAGTAGGACCAGCCCATGTAGGTAGAATGTGCCAAATTTAAACAATATGGCATTCTTGTAATGAGAGAAAAAGTAATACATTTTGACAGTAGCCTAAGGAGCAGACCAGATAAGGGGAGTATAACCAAATGCAAAATGTTAAAATTTTAGTTGATGTTCTGAAGAATCAATTTGGGTCTTATTCTTGTTTTCGAATAAACTCTCTGACCAGTGAATTATTTGAGATATGTTTTTCCTACAGAAGTAAGTAGTAAATATTTTCTAATAGAGGCTGAGTGTTGGAGAGGCCCACATGCCTTTGCATGGCAAGTTATTTCTGTGGAACCTCCGACAAATCAGAGAAAGTCATAGAGGGATCCAAAAATTAATTTGCAGAATTTAGGCTTTCTCGTGTGTCCCTCGACAGGTGAAATGTGGAGAGGGTCTTAGCATCATTTGGGGTCAGCAACAGTGTGACACAGGAGAGATTTATTTTGTTATTTGCATCATCTGACAACATTTAGATGGATACATAGTTTTATTCCTGGTTCTTCAGAAAAGCATAGCAGACATATGTACATGCTCTGAATGTGATCAGCTCCCATCCACTCAGAATCCTTAATGATGTGATGGAAAGGCTAATGTGTGGAGAAAGAAAGGATCCGCTTCCAAGTTTATCTTGTGAGTAATGTAATGGCTTGGGCTTGCATGGCTTCGTCTGGGACTGGTTCATTGATCTTCATCCATGACATGACAGACATGATGGCAGCAGAAAAATGAACTCAAAAGTCTAGAGAAACATTTTGTTTCACGTTATATATCTCGTCTGACCTGGAAACACCTCTCCCAGGAAGAAATGCAAAATAATTTTCAATGAAAATGAGAATCACAATGTGAAAAAGGCCCTCTGCCCTCTGCTGGTGGCCCGCGTCAGTAGCGCTGTTTTTTCCCACTGCACCTGAACTGGACCACACCTCGCACGGACTTGTGGGTGAGCCGACGCAATTACGCCGTCTTCTAACGCGAGCTGCCGGGGTCTGCTAGACTCGCGGCGTGGACGTGACTGACGCTGAATACGCCGAGCCGCAACTGTCATCCGGTGCAAAGTGCGTCTAGCGCAAGTGAGTGAAGTAAACGTGTGCGCCACCAAAGCTAGGTTGCTAGGTGTTAGCCTATTACATGTTACAGCTAGTGTTGTATTTTGGCTAGTTATGTTGCTGTTAAGAGTTTTCAGAGTCCGCTCTGCAGCCGCGGCGGCCATTAGGGGGTGACCTTGTTTATAATTCATCGACCTGTAGATGGCACTGTTGCCTTGCTGATGCCTTAATTACATGCTGTCACTATTCACCTGATGTTAATACTAATTTTCACTGTTTGCATAGTCACACTATTTTTCTACTTGTCAGGCTATGTTTTATTATACAGTGTGTAGATAATTAGTATTTAAGCTGTTTGAAATAATACATTTTCTGTGTTATTGACCTTTTGTATTGTGTTTATTTGTTGTTTACACAGAACCACTTATTCACTGAACAGTTGTGAGCATTGGATGTGGTTGGATTAATAAAGACATTGAACTGAGAACGTCGTTGTGATTCTGATCGATCACCTGCAGCGAGCTGCTATTGAGTGTCCAGCATAAATATAGTATAGAAGTCCAACCTTCTTCACAAAGTGGTCCTTCGAGCCGGATACCTGAGCCCACTGCAGATCACAATGTCTAATCCAGAGAGGATGGATCCTAGTAAACGTGTCAGGAGGCAGACGTCCCTCCCCGCTTACCTCGAGGATTACATCCTTTTCGACACTCCAAAGGCAACATCACCACTCTCCACGCCTGCTGGAACACCTCATCCAGGAGAGGAGGAAGAGGGTGATGATGGTGGCTCACGTTCTGTATCGCCGATTAGTCAGCAGCCTTACAGCCCGCCACAGTGGACAGTAATTGATGCTGTAGAGAGCACTCCTAGCGCCGACTGGAAGAATGAGTGCCAGAGGCTTAGAAGGGAACAGGAAAGCCTTCAAGCATCAATGCAGCAACTCAAACTGCAACATGAGGAATTTCGAGCTCGGAGTGGGCTCAGTGGGGCTAGGCTGTAGCAGCACCAGCAACCAAACAAACCTCGAGAGGCCCAGCGTTTGGTGGACGTCACGGCAGCGTACAGGGCACCAATCCAGCATCCTGACTGTGACCGGGAACCTGTAACCCCATTACACCAGCCCCGCCAACATTCAGTTGGAGATGAGTACTCAACCCAGCGCACCTCTCAACCAGGAAGGTACGACCTGTCTCCCTTTAGTCGTGACTATTATGCAGAGCCAGCATACACCTTGCCTCAGTCAAGACCAGCGCCCAGTGGCTATGGACATGATGTTGATTATACGTCAGAGTTCCGTCTTTCACAGGCAGAACACCATTACTCTCCAGAGCGATATGCCACCAGCAGAGAGCGCTATCACTCCCCACCACGGCACCACCACCGAGCCGAGGGCAGATATGCACACCATTATGGTTATTCTGCTAGTGACTATTCACCAGAAATGCACGGATACTCACATGGACGTTATCCTTCCAGACTTCCACCCAGGAGCCCCCCAGGTGGACAGGAGCGGACATACCGGGGGCCCACACCCACTATTCCGGACTTTGTTCATCCTAATCCTAGAGAGTTTTCCAGACTGCGAATGGCTTTAGATAACATCCTGCCTCGAGACGCCACAGAGCGTTTCAAATTCCAGATATTGGTGGACCATCTGAAATTAGAGGAAGCCCTTCTCATCGCAGACTCCTACAGCAACTCGCAGTACCCCTTCACAGACACCATGGCAGCCTTGAACCAGCAATATGGGCAACCACACCAGCTGGCTCTTCAGCGTATTGATGAGCTTATGGATGGACCTACCATCCCCAGCGGCGACATCAAGTCATTCCGAATGTTCGCTTTACGTGTCAGATCACTGGTGAGCATGTTGGAGCAGTTGGGGAGGAGAGGCAGAGTGGAACTGGATTGTGGGTCGCACGTTTCTCGCCTACTGGGTAAACTGCCTCATGACTTAAGAGCTGGTTTTCGGCGTTTCACACATCCACTCAGGATACCAGTCCCCACTTTACTGGACCTAGCAGACTGGTTGGAATACGAACTCCAGGTTCAGGAAGACATGTTGCAATATGGCAGCAGCTCATGGAAGGATGTGAACCCAAAACGTAAAGAACAGAAAAGGGGAATCAAGGCATCGCCAAAGGCATCCGTTCTGCTGGTGGGGGCAGAAACCAAACCCACAGACGAAACAACTTGGGGATCACCTAACAGTCAAGCCCCAAAGAAGTTTTGTCCATTTTGTGAGAATAATAAGCACTCACTCAATAACTGTACCAACTTCAAGCTTCTCAACAATGCACAGAAACGAGTATGGGTCCAGGACAATAACCACTGTTGGCGCTGTGGCCGAAATCATCGAGCAGCCGAGTGTGACTTGAAAATGTGTTGCAAAACCTGCAATAATCGACACCTCCTTGCTCTACATGAGGTCAGTGTAAAGACTCCAGCAAAAGCGGATAAGGGTGACAAACCCAGGCCAGCAGTGCCAGGACCAGTGGGTCCTACTCCCCCAAACAGGACTGAAGAGGTCCTGTACATTGGGAAACCCCCTCAAGGACAACGCATTCTCCTTAAGGTCAGCAAAGTGGTGCTAAGGAATGGAGACCAAACCCTGGAGACATATGCCATACTGGACGACGGTTCAGAGCGCACCTTGCTTCTCCATTCAGCGGCCAAGCAACTTGGTCTTCAGGGCGAGCTTGAGAATCTGCCCCTTCGGACTGTAAGACAGGAGCCTCAGACCCTTCATGGGGCGGCAGTCTCCTTTACCGTCTCTCCAGCGGGTTCCCCAGATCAAGTTTTCAACATAACGGGGGCCTTCACTGCACCACAACTGGGTTTAGGAGAACACACCTATCCAATCAGAACCTTGCAGCAGAAGTTCAGGCATATGAGGAACCTGCCCATCCAGCCGTTTGAGGGTATCCATCCCTTGTTACTCATAGGGTCTGACCATCCCCACTTAATAACCCCTGTGGAGCCCGTCCGCTGTGGACCACCTGGGGCACCATTTGCAGTTAGAACCCGCTTAGGATGGACACTGCAGGGTTCAACCCATGGACTCAAACCATGCTACACAGAGCAGAACTGTCTCTTTACATCCTACAGGACCCCGCCAGCAGACCTTTACCACCAGGTTGAGAGGTTATGGCAGGTGGACGTGCTCCCTTGGCAGAGTGAAAAGGCTAGTATGCGGTCACGCCAAGACCAAGAGGCACTCCATTGCTTGGATGCAAAGACCCAGCGTGTGGAGGTAGAGGGCATCCACCGCTACGCCACCCCTCTGCTTCGTGTCCAGAACTTCCCTCAACTACGGGCACCCAAGGAGGCTGTACTTCCCCAGCTAAGAAGCACAGAAAGGAGACTCTCCAAAGCCCCTGAACTTGCCGCAGCATACAGGTCAGAGATACAAAGGCTGGAGCAAGCTGGCTACGTCGTCACGCTCGAGCCTGGAGCAGAAGACTCACCAAATAGCTGGTACATCCCCCACCACTTAGTGGTACACAATGGGAAGCCTCGTATAGTCTTCAACTGCTCATTTCAGTTCCAAGGCACTGACCTGAACAAACTCTTGCTTCCTGGCCCCACACTAGGAGCGTCCCTGCTAGCAGTCCTCCTCCGCTTCAGGGAGCATGCTGTCGCGGTGACCAGTGACATACGTGGTATGTTCCACCAAGTTAGGCTCCTCCCAGAGGATCAGCCAATCCTCCGCTTCCTTTGGAGAGATCTCCAACGTGAACAGAAGCCCACAGTGTATGAGTGGCGAGTGCTCCCTTTCGGCACGACATGCAGTCCATGCTGTGCTACGTATGCACTCCAAAAGCATACATTGGACCACACCCAGCCCGATGAGGCAGTCAGGGATTCAGTGCTTCAGTGCTTCTATGTCGATAACTGTCTGCAGAGTGTAACTTCAGAGGAGGAAGCCAAAGCCCTGGTGGACCAGCTACAGACCCTCCTGTCCCAGGGTGGCTTTGAACTGCGGCAGTGGGCGAGTAACCACCCTGACACTATCCGTCACCTCCCTGCCGAGTACAGGTCTGTCAGTGCTGAGAAGTGGATATCTCAAGGCCAACCCGACCAGCAGGAATCAGCCCTAGGCCTCCAGTGGCACTGTCAAACTGACACACTCTCCTATAAGTCCCGAGCAGTCGTAACTGCTGAGCCCACCATGCGCTCCATCTATAAGGTGTTGGCCAGTCAATACGATCCCCTGGGGTTCCTTGTGCCCTACACAACAAGAGCCAAAGTGCTTGTCCAACACCTGTGGGAGAAAAAGAGGGATTGGGACGACCCAGCTTTACCGGAACAGCTGCTGCATGCATGGAAAGAGTGGGAGGAGGAGCTGTCTAATCTGCAACATTTAACCTTGCCAAGAGGTTATACCAGCCCTGAGTTGGACTCCCGCAGCAGCAGGCGTGAGGTCCATGTGTTTTGTGATGCCTCAGAACAGGCATACGGCTCTGTGGCATACCTCAGAACTGAGAGTCAAAGCGGAGCAGTTGAAATAGCATTCATCACGGCACGGTCAAGAGTAGCTCCGAAGAAGCAGCAATCCATCCCACGTCTAGAACTGTGTGCTGCTTTGACAGGAGCTCAGGTAGCCAAGCTGCTGAGGACTGAGCTGACTTTGCACATACAGCAAGTGACTTTATGGACTGACTCTACTACCGTCCTCACTTGGCTAACATCAGAGTCATGCCGTTTTAAAGTGTTTGTGGGCACCAGAGTGGCCGAGATTCAAGACCTCACTGCTGGTGATACCAGGCGTTACGTAGAGTCTGCCTCGAACCCTGCTGATGACATCACCAGGGGGAAACCACTCTCTGCTCTGAAAACTGATAGCCGCTGGAACTGCGGACCGCCTTTCCTTCACAAGCCCCCAGATCAGTGGCCAGAAACACCCCAGCTGCCAACAGCTTCCGCACAGGGTGAAGAATTGAAGAAGCCAGCCTTCTGTGGGATGAATTCAGCACTCCCTGCACCGCCTGTACCAGATGCCACTCAGTTCACAACTTTCAGCGATCTCCTAGCTGCAACAGCTCACTCCCTAAATGGGGCGGCTAAGGACGCACTTACAGCTGAGGACTACTGCAAGGCACAAGTAGCCCTCCTGCAACGTGTGCAACTAGAATGCTTCCCTGTGGAATTCGCTCAACTGAAGTCTGGTAAGCCAGTACTAAGGAGTAGCCGCCTCCTCACCCTGGCCCCAGAGTTTGATGTCAACGATGAGCTCATCCGTGTAGGTGGACGCTTGCGCTACAGCAGCCAGCTCGATCCTGAGGCTATCCATCCTGTTGTGCTGGATGCCCAGCACCCTATCACGCAGCTGATCATTAAAGACATCGACGAGCAGCTCCATCACCCTGGTCCGGAAAGAGTCTTTTCGGAGATTAGACGCAAATACTGGATCCCACGAGGTCGCGAGGCTGTTCGCCGCCATCAACGAGGCTGCACAGAATGTCACAGATGGCGTAGCAAGCCCGAGATTCCCAAGATGGCTGATCTGCCACCCGCAAGACTACGACTCTACAAGCCAGCCTTCTTCTCTACAGGCGTGGACTGCTTTGGCCCATATTCCATCAAAATAGGGAGAAGAAGTGAGAAACGCTGGGGGATCTTGTTCAAGTGCATGACAACTCGAGCGGTGCATGTTGACCTCCTCTCCAGCATTGACACTGATGCCTTTCTCATGGCTTTGAGGCGATTCATCGCGAGGAGGGGCAAGCCATTTGAACTGCTCTCAGATCAAGGGACCAACTTCCGAGGGGGCGATCGTGAGCTGCAAGAGGCCTTTGCAGCCCTTCAACCAGACCTTCAGGAGCAGCTTGCCCCTCAGCAGATCCAATGGACATTCAATCCGCCTAATGCCCCCCATTTTGGAGGATGTTGGGAGCGAGAAATCCGCTCCCTAAAGCAAGCCTTGCAGGTCACACTTGGAGCACGACTAGTGACAGAAGAGGTGCTGAGGACGCTTCTTATTGAGGTAGAAGGAATCCTCAACTCAAAACCTCTAGGCTACACCTCATCTGATATCGGGGATCCCGATCCCATCACCCCGAACTCCTTGCTGATCGGGCGGCCAGACGCTTCTCTCCCCCAAGTTGTGTACCCCGAATCTGAACTCCTGGGAAGACGACGTTGGCGACATAGTCAGCTCCTCGCTGATCATTTCTGGCGAAACTTCATCAAGTTCTACCTGCCAAGCCTTCAGTCTCGTCAAAAATGGCATTCAGATAAGCCAGATCTGCACATTGGCAAGGCGGTAATGATCATGGACCCACAGTCCCCTCGTTCACTGTGGTCAGTAGGAACGGTCACTAATGTCTTCCCTGGCCTTGATGACAAAGTGAGATCTGCTGAAGTGAAGGTGGGCGACCGTACCTACACAAGGCCGGTAGGTCGGCTCATTCAGCTCCCTGCATTGCCTGACTGATTAGTCAACCCCCGGACTCACTACAGCAGCCTTTGAGCTGTTTCCCTGTAGATTTGCAGGGCCCTTTGTTTACATCGTTCAGTTTTCCCTTGGAAACCTGGGGGCGGCTGTGAAAAAGGCCCTCTGCCCTCTGCTGGTGGCCCGCGTCAGTAGCGCTGTTTTTTCCCACTGCACCTGAACTGGACCACACCTCGCACGGACTTGTGGGCGAGCCGACGCAATTACGCCGTCTTCTAACGCGAGCTGCCGGGGTCTGCTAGACTCGCGGCGTGGACGTGACTGACGCTGAATACGCCGAGCCGCAACTGTCATCCGGTGCAAAGTGCGTCTAGCGCAAGTGAGTGAAGTAAACGTGTGCGCCACCAAAGCTAGGTTACTAGGTGTTAGCCTATTACATGTTACAGCTAGTGTTGTATTTTGGCTAGTTATGTTGCTGTTAAGAGTTTTCAGAGTCCGCTCTGCAGCCGCGGCGGCCATTAGGGGGTGACCTTGTTTATAATTCATCGACCTGTAGATGGCACTGTTGCCTTGCTGATGCCTTAATTACATGCTGTCACTATTCACCTGATGTTAATACTAATTTTCACTGTTTGCATTGTCACACTATTTTTCTACTTGTCAGGCTATGTTTTATTATACAGTGTGTAGATAATTAGTATTTAAGCTGTTTGAAATAATACATTTTCTGTGTTATTGACCTTTTGTATTGTGTTTATTTGTTGTTTACACAGAACCACTTATTCACTGAACAGTTGTGAGCATTGGATGTGGTTGGATTAATAAAGACATTGAACTGAGAACGTCGTTGTGATTCTGATCGATCACCTGCAGCGAGCTGCTATTGAGTGTCCAGCATAAATATAGTATAGAAGTCCAACCTTCTTCACACACAATGTAAAAATTATTCTTCCCAGGCGTTCTGATGGCTCACTGGTGGAGCACACCTCACTAAGGAGTTTTTGTTTTTGTCGCAGCAGTTCCGGATTTGAATCCTGTCCCAGTCCCTTTCCTACATGTTTCCCCATTCGCTCTGTAAAGCAAAATCAAATTAGGTCCCCTTCATACTGTTACTTGTGCAATAATAGTATTTCTCTTTCAGTCTGTATTTTTTTAAGTTTTTAAATTTGGCTATTTCAACTTTTTTATATACATATATCCACATATATTTTCTATTCCTTTCTATTGTTGTTGGAGTAACTGGAGTGAACCAAATTTTCTGATTCTGATTCTGAAACTAGTCTCGCGTAAGTGGAGGAAAATGGATGGATGGATTGTGTCATAATAACATGAAGCTGGTTCAGGCATCAAGCTGACAAAATAAACAAATCATTGAAACAGATGTATGCCTTGAGGAAAAGGTGGATGTTAGACCTATAAAAGAGTATATAAAGCAGCTGAACCAGTTGACTGCAGCAGTCTGCACAGGCACAGAACTGTGAGAACTACTCGTGAGATTTTCTAACTTTTTGTTCAGTGAAGCAGTGTTGTTTAGTGTAAAGCTCAGAAAATAATACAAAGTCACTGTTAAAATATGTCTTGTATCAAGTAATAATTACCTCTTTTTTTTTCGATTAAAGCAAAGTTTTATGGATAATGGAGTCATATTTTCAAGAAGGTAATTCAAGTTCATCATCTTTGTCTTCCTTCATTCTTGAAGGTTATGAGGATGTTGGATCATTGAGATATTTTTATTTTCTGATAACTGCAGTGTTGTACTTTGTTATTGTGATTGTCAACACTTCTCTGATTGTGGTTATCTGTGTGAACAGAAGCTTACATGAACCTATGTACATTTTTCTGTGCAGCCTGTTTGTAAATGAACTGTATGGTAGTACAGGGTTGTTTCCATTCCTTCTGGTTCAGATCCTCTCTGACATTCATACTGTTTCTGTTTATTTCTGTTTCCTGCAGATTTACTGTTTGTATACTTGTGTAAACATAGAATTTTGTAACTTAGCGGTCATGTCTTATGACAGATATCTTGCTATCTGTTGTCCCCTGCAATATAACACACTTATGACATTTAACAAAGCAGTTATCTTTATTATTGTTGTATGGTTGTACTCTTTTGTGAAGTTCCTAATCACTTTATCCCTAAACATCCGTTTGACATTTTGCGGAAACAACATAAACAGTTTGTATTGTCATAACTTCCTTGTTGCAAAGTTGGCCTGTTCTGACCCCAAAGTCAATAATATATATGGACTGTTTGGTACTGTTCTCACCATCTTAGTCCCCCTGCTTCCAATCATTTTCTCCTACATGAAGATTCTCAGAGTGTGTTTTTCTGGCTCCAAACAGACGAGACAGAAAGCTGTCAGTACCTGCACACCTCACCTCACTTCTCTGCTCAACTTTTCTTTTGGCTGCAGCTTTGTAACCATTCAGAGTAGATTTGATATGAGCAGTGTACCCAGTGAGCTACGTATTATTCTGTCTCTGTACTTTCTCCTCATACAGCCACTTTTGAGTCCTGTCATGTTTGGATTTCAAATGTCAAAAATACGGAACATATGTAAACATGTCCTCTGTTACAAATGTTGACTTGTCAAAAAAATAAAATATTGACGAAATAAATAGCTGTCAGTAAGTGTCAGTAGGTTGATAACATCACATCTTGAAATGTGCTGAATAAAAACACAACTATATATATTATATATATATTAATTGATATGAACTTCATTGATACAGTTTTTCAGCAAAAGTCTTTGCTTGACAATATCAAATTATTATCCTGTTAAAATTCAACCATATTATTGGAACAAGTTCCTTGTCATTGTGAGTAAACTGGATTGTAACACACCACTCATTACTGATAGGTCTCAAGATTTAACATTCTGCAAAATGTAAACATTGGATTTGTTTTTCCTCCAGAAATGAGTAGTACATTTTTACTGATAGTGGCTGAGTGTTGGAGAAGCCCCCTTCTGGAGCAGCTATGGCAAGCTCAGCAATCGCTGCAGTCTTCACAACAGTAAGTCTGTCAACGCTATACTTCTCAAAGGATTTGGCCATATTCTTCCCCATCTGGAAAATGGCAAGGACCTTCTTGTACCGCCCCACCACATCACCTGGTGTTCCAACTAAACACACAAGAACAAGAGGGAATGTATCATTTAAATCAAGGGATTGGTGAGAAGAAAAAACACAATAACTGTATTATAAAGCTGTGTGCTTATCAATGGGGTTTCCCATAAAGACAGAAATCTAGACAAAGGTGCAATAGACCATTTCAACAGCAAACATCTTTACAGATTGACGTATAAACCTACATGGTAGAGGCTAGATCCGATCAATGCAACAATGACACAGAACCCTAACTCTAACTCTAACCAGAACCTAACCTAACCTAACACTAACACTTACATTAACCTTAACCATATGAAACCTGTGCCTAAACTTAACCATCCAAACAAGTGCACTGTGTCCCCTGTCTGTTGCGTTGATCAGATCAAGCCTTTACCAAATTTAAGACAGAGGTGATGGTAGGATAAAGGTCGAGAGGCTGGTGATTGAGAAAAGGCAGATAAGCTATTTCATTTTTGACCAAATGTTGTTGTTGTTTTTGATGACTTATGGATAGTGAAATAAATTTGTACTGTGGAGCTTATGTGGTATTATCATATCACTGATATCATAACATGTCTTACAAATAGCCTACTGCAATAAATATCATGGGCTTGATATTGAGGTATTGTAATATTGTGAGATTTTGATATTGTTTCATTCATTCTACAGTAAAATTAAATGTGGGTCCGAAATAAAGCATTTTCAACATACTGGGGAAAAAAACTAGTTCATTTTTGGAATCGTTAACTTAGTTCAAAATTTTGAATTATGAACTATGAACTGAACATTTAAAATTTGTGAACTGAACTTTGAACTCGTTCATGTAGAAACTGAGATTTTCCAACACTGTGTTGGGGTATGTGTCCTGGTCATTGCACAGCGACCGCTACTGGTGGTGGGGAGCCTGTTCAGTGGGAGTGGAACTAGGTGATAGCATGAGCCTCCACACACGCTGGACACAACCCAGTAAAACTCCTTTGTGTTCAGCTGAAAAGATGTGGTTGGCTGGCACTCATGTATCACAGGAGACGCAAGGTATAGCCTGATTTCCACCGGGCACAGAACAGTTCAGCAGCGTCCCAGCCGCGGCTCTCCACTCCGCTGCGCTTTCAATTCGTAGCATTTCTATTTTCTCCACAAGCTGTTGCTAAAACTCCTTCTAGTACACCCCTCTACCAGCGTGTGATGAGTGATTGAGCTACTTGTAGGGACATACAAAGAGAACACATACAGCCCAAGCCATTCAAGAAATACCCCTCACATACCCCGCTGGCGAAAGTGATGTTTGGATCTCTTTGCCTTTTTCTCTTTCTTCCTTTTCTTCTTCCCACTCTTCCCACTCTTCTTTGTCTTCCCTTTCGTCTTCCTCTTTCATCACAGAATCAGAGCTGGACTCAGAGTCATCTTTTTCACTATTGTTTTCATTGTCATGCTGCATCTGCACCTCTTCATCATCACTATCATCTCTTGGAGACTGTTTAGCCTCCTTGAGACTCGCCAAAGCTATGGATGCAAGGATTAATAGTACATTACACCAATTTGATTGCTTATTCATTTACAACAACGAACACAGGTTGGGATGGTTTTTCAGAGAAGAGGTTTTGCTACTTTTATTGGTGTGAATTTTACTTGAAATGTGCAATCTATGTAGTTTGGTTTTGTTTGTACTCTGCTGGCTACAAGTATGACATTTGTGTCTTGTAAGCCTGGGCTGGGCTCCTTAATTGGTGTATGACATTAATAAAATAAATATTCAATTCAATTCACAGGTATGACACAACTTTCGCACCCACAGTGCACACCCATCATATCCTGAATGTAGCCTAGAATCTCACCACCTGAGAGTTGAGACCTGCAAATGTCACGTTCTGTAGTGACATCTAAAAGTTTTTCCTCCAGGAACTCAGCACGTGCTTTCCACTTGTCCCTTTCCCCTCTCAGCTTGTCCATGGCAACTTTGGCAGTTGGGGCCTCTGTAGTCATATTGCCTGTTTAGAACAGAACATAATTCCAAAATTATGTAAATTATTTAACTGTTTAAATTATGGTGTGAAGTGCAGCTTCCTTCCTTATTCTTATCATTAGTGCTAGGCCGAACACTTTATCAGAAGGGTAATAAGACATGACGCCATCATAGATATGACAGAGCACATGAAGGAATCTTGATGAATGTTCTCATTAATGTTGTTATAAATACTACAACACAATCTCTAGTTATTTCTGAGCTAGTTAAGAGCTAACTATTAAACATAGTAAGATCAATGTGACCATCTTTTCCACGAGATTGTCCTTCCTCTCTTTTTCTCTACTGAGTGTGTAGCCTCGTCTTGTGCGGAGGCAAGACGTCAAGCTCATCCATTTTGAGATGAGTGAGCCGTGTGAAAGTCCTTCTAGACAGATAATATAAACAATATACAACGTCTCTGGCCGCGTTTTGTGTTCTCTATAGTTGTGTATCGAGCCTGGACTGGTCTGTCACACAGACAGAGGTCAGTGTGCGTGAAGAAAAAGGAAATTTACAAGAACATTATGCTGCATTCCAGATAACTCGGAGGTCAGGCTTTTCAGACCCTCTACTTGAAAAAGTGCATTGGACCTAATGTCGGTGCCCCCACCCACAAAAAAATCTGGAGAATTAGTGGTTTACCATCACACAACAATAGCTTTGATTGACAGGTCACTAACAAGACGAGCCGTCATCAGGAGAAAAGCTGAACAATGGATATCCACGGCAATGTTGGGAATGGCAGGAGCAAGTTTGATATTGGCAAATATTAAATATTAGATATTAAAATTAATATTTATTAATAAAAAAATCAACAGTAATATAATTATTAATGTTATTTAAATTATTAATAATCAGTTATTAATATCTGGGCACCACCCTGTGAACAGGGACCAATAACCAAACTGTGAAACATAGTCTCATAAAAGGGGTGTTCACTATAAAATATCAATATTCTAAATATTAACTAGAAAATTTCCTCTGGGGAAATTCTGAAAGGGCCACGGGGGCTACTGCCGGTGTGTGTACACTATGATGAGATTCTTCAGAGATTTCAAACTATGCCCTTTAACCTCAAAATATGTGTGTGTGTGTGTGTGTGTGTGTGTGTATGTGTAATTAAAATCACATAAAGTTACCTGTGTGTGTGTGTGTGTGGCGAAAATCGCATAAAGTTACCTGTGTGTGTGTGTGTGTGTGTGTGTGTGTGTGTGTGTGTGTAATTAAAATCACATAAAGTTACCTGTGTGTGTGTCTGTGTGTGTGTGTGTGTGTGTGTGTGTGTGTGGCGAAAATCGCATAAAGTTACCTGTGTGTGTGCGTGTGTGTAATTAAAATCACATAAAGTTACCTGTGTGCGTGTATGAAGCATGTGTATGCATGTGTGAGGAGTGTGCGCACTTTAGTGCATGTGTGTGTGTATCTGTAACTGTAATCACATCAAAGATCAAAGGCAATCAGATCAAAGCAATCAACAGAATTAACTGCAGCTGTTAATGTTCCGAAAGAGCGACAGCAGAGGTGGACAGACTCGAATTTCTGGACTCGAACAGAAAGCATTTTTGGCAAAACCATAATACCTATCATTGATCCGACTTCACTTTGAGCGTCCCGAGTTCTTCCTGAACGTCTACATATGTTTTTGAAAAATGAAAAAATAGCTTTGTTTGAGTGATCTAAAAAAACAGTTACATATCCCTTCTTTTAGAAATCTCCCAGCGTTTTTAACATGGGAGGCAATGAGGCTGTTGGTGATGTTGGTGGTGCATCTGTGCGTCCTACGCCCAAACTATAACTCTGACAGCTTTACCAGAGGATTGTGAGTGAGAAGACAAATTTTCCTACGTTTCTATGAATAAATTATTTCTGTAGAGTGGAATTTGCGGCCTGGAGCGCAGTTTTCAAATGTATTTTTCGACTCTCCCTCTACACTCTGGCGATGATGTCACACACTGTGACACAAACATTCCGTGCAATACACACCCATTATAATCTCAGAATTTCTCCAAAAATTATCATGGTCATTGAACAGGGATTGATAAAAAAATTATATGACCTATCGAAAAGTGGATTAATACACCGATACACAAGACTTGTGTCTACTGTTTAAAGTTTAAATGGAGTCTCTAGGTGAAATATTGCCGGAGAAGTAGACGTTTAAAAATCTCCAATTATTGTTCTGTTTCGCTCATTTTTTGTCGGCCGTGCCATTCATTTCAATGCAAAATTTTGGGCAGTTTTTCGCGACTTACGTCGCGAAAAATTTGTATTCTGTAGAGAAAAGTAATAGCACACCGATCCCAACCAAACCGCACGTTTTGATATAAAATTTGTCCTGCAACTCTTCAATTTGTAGGACTAGTAGCGGGACGAAATTGCGTCCGGAAGAGGAAGAAGAAAAAATCCACAGTATAACAGGTCCCTACAGCTATTGCTGTATGGGACCAGTGCTCGGTGCGATTGCCCCGAGGCCCTAACTAGAAAATTTCCTCTGGGGAAATTCTGAAAGGGCCACGGGGGCTACTGCCGGTGTGTGTACACTATGATGAGATTCTTCAGAGAACTATGCCCTTTAACCTCAAAAAGTGTGTTTGTGTGTTTGTGTGTGTGTGTGTGTGTGTGCGTCTGCCCAAAATTTTGCATTGAAATGAATGGGACGGCCGAAAAAAAAATGAGCGAAAAAGAACAATAATTGGAGATTTTTAAACATCTACTTCTCCGGCATAATTTCTCCTAGAGACTCCATTTAAACTTTAAACAGTAGACAAAAGTCTTGTGTATCAGTGTATTAATCCACGTTTCGATAGGTCATATAGTTTTTTATCAATCCCTGTTCAATGACCATGATCATTTTTGGAGAAATTCTGAGATTATAATGGGTGTGTATTGCACGGAATGTTCGTGTCACAGTGTGTGACATCATTGCCAGAGTGTAGAGGGAGAGAAAAAATTGTCAAAAAATAAATTTGAAAACTGCGCTCCAGGCCGCAAATTCCACTCTACAGAAATAATTCTGTAGAGAGAAGTGGAGAGAACTGAGAGAAATAATGGTAAAGCTGTCAGAGTTATAGTTTGGGCGTAGATTTCTGAAAAAGGGAGATGTAACAGTTTTTTTAGATCGCTCTAACTAAGCTATTTTTTCATTTTTATTAAAAGAAAACCATATGTAGACGTTCAGGAAGAACTCAGGACGCTCAAAGTGAAGTCGGATCAATGATAGGTATTATGGTTTTGCCAAAAATGCTTTCTGTTCGAAGCCAGAAATTCCAGTCTGCCCACCTCTGCTGTCACTATGCCGGAACAGGTGTCAGTTAATTCTGTTGATTGCTTCAATCTGATTGCCTTTGATCTGTGATTACAGTTACAGACACACACACACACACACATGCACGTAAGCGCGCACACCCCTCACACATGCATACATATGCTTCAAACGCACATGCGCGCACACACACACACACACACACACACACACAGGTAACTTTATGTGATTTTAATTACACACACAGGTAACTTCATGCGATTTTCGCTACACACACACACACACACAAAAGCGCGCACACTCCTCCAGATACAAATTTCACACTCTCTCACACAGAATCTCATCATAGTGTACACAGAATCTCATCATAGTGTACACACACCGGCAGTAGCCCCTGTGGCCCTTTCAGAATTTCCCCAGAGGAAATTTTCTAGTTTACAACTGTTATGCATTTCCTATGGGATACATGTTTACACTTTACAATAAGGGTCCAAAAAGCATTCACCAATGGTTACCTATGGTTTAGTAATGCTTATAAGGCAGTTAAGCATTTATAAAGTGTTACCTATGGGATACATGTTTACACTTTACAATAAGGGTCCAAAAAGCATTCACTAATGGTTACCTATGGTTAATGCTTATGAGGCACGCATACTTAGGGTTAGTGTCAGGTTACTAAGAACAAATTTCCTGTGTTTCCTGAGCTCAAGCCCAGTCTCCCTGCTCCTCTCACCCACACACTGTGCCCTGTGTGTTGTGTTCATTAGGATTGGACCCCAAAGCAGAGAGACGTGCACACACTGATGGGTGAGAACTGAAAAATGTCTTTAATGACACGAACCAAAAAACCATACAAGGCAGGCTGCAGTGGCAGGGAGCTGGCTGGCAGGAGGAAATCTTCTGAGGCTTCAGGTGTACAGGGGGACAGCATGCCGGGAAGCAAAGGAATAATCTGGCAGTGATCTGGAGGGAAGACCAGGCTTAAGTACTGGGGAAAATGAGCTGAGTGGATGCAGGTGTGCCACTGCTGCCAACAGGAGGAGCCAGCCACGCCCCCTTCCACACACAAGCTCTGCAGAGAAAAAGAAAAGGGAGGGTGAACAGAGAGAACAAAAGGAAAAAAACACAACAACCAAGACAAACTAAACTGAACCATAACACTGTGCTCTGTGTGCCATGTGCTCTGTGTGCCATGTGGCCAATCAGCCTTCAGAGCTCCAACGAGATCTGGAGGCTGGTCGGCTCTCCTATCCACAACGATACCGGCACTGGTACCGGTACTGACAACGGCAACAGTATCAGCAATGGCGCTGGTAGGCAACCGTTGACTGCGATGGCACTGGTACTGGCAACAGCAACAAATTCACGTAGGCTACTAACAAAGTAGCAGACAGTTGCCCTTCTCAGTACCAGTACCAGGAATCCTACATATTGTTGCTTTAATGCCCCTCAAGGTAACATGTATGCAGTTAATTAATGCTTAATAATGCTAACGTTTATTAAGGGACTCTTATTGTAGTGTTGTTACCGCTTATCTTGATCTATTATCAATAGATTATCTTCAATATTGCAGATTGCAATATTGTTTAGGTTTTTATTATTTTATGTCAGAAAAGTATTGCTGTTTTGCCTTATATAGAGACTTTGCTTTGAAAAGGTCATCATGAATGTAAAGTTTAGTTTTTCTCCATCAGGAGATCAACTCCAGTCTATGCACTCACAGGTGGTGAGTGGCCATTACCTCCAGCACTGAGCAATGATATTCTCATTTATGTACCTTTCTTAACACACACAGATGAAAACTGAATATTTGGAATTATCTGTAAGTCAGAGAGCAAGTAGCACAAGAAATGTAAATGTCAACACCTTCTGAGATCCAGAGTGTGACCTTGAGTGTGTGTGGGTCCCTTCACATGTTGCTAGAGGCCAAAAGTGTCAAGTAGAGCAGAGGGTTATTTAGCATTATGTTCATGTTATTGTCTACAAGAATGTCAAAATCTCCTGTTAAGATAAAAAAAAAAAAAAGTTGTAGTTGGGTTGGCTGGTTGCATCATGTCACTGTGCTCGACACAGCACTCAATCAAAGACTGCTGAATTATCAGCATGTGTGTCCACATAGATAAGAATGGACTCAGAGGAGGAAACATCCCTTTAGGTTGTGACATTCTCAGCCTCCACTAAGCTATATTTTCTGGACACCTTGAAGTGTACTTGCATCTTTTTGAGTTAACAATATGCAAATATTTATCTTGGCCTGTGCAGCAGTTAAGGATTTTAAATAAGAGATCTGATCAAATGTTATTTGTATTTCAAACTGATGAAAGCTCTCACCGGATGACTAACTTTGATTCAAAACAAAGGAGAGGCTTCATCAGGGACATTGTCTGACAAACCCGCAAAGCACCATCACAGCACACAGAAAAATCATGTTTACACAGGGATTTTGTGTTAGTGTTTGCACTCCTGTGAATCAGTAACTGGGCTCATGATTTTTGAAATCAATATAACAAAAGAAGGGGTGGATGTGTGAAATAAATACAAGAAAGAGTACTCTCTGAGGTCATGACAAGCCTTCAATGTTTTTAAATTCATTACTGAAACTTTAATCCACTTCATCACATACCACAAACATCAGTGACAGTTGCAGTTTGTCCTATCATGTTGAAAAACATATTAAATCAAAATCTCAAAACCAAATATTGTAAAACAGTCATTGAGTTGGTATACCTACATTTTATTTCTCCGATAGGCTGTAAGTTTATAACAGAGGACATGTTTAAATGTGTTCAGAATTTTTGACATTTGCAAACCAAACATGACAGGATTCAAAAGTAGTGGTATGATGACAAAATACAGAGACAGAATAATACGCAGCTCACTGGGTACACTGCTCATATCAAATCTAGTCTGAATGATTTCAAAACTGCCAGCACAAGAAAAGTTGAGCAGAGAAGCGATGTGAGGTGTGCAGGTACTGACAGCTTTCTGTCTTGTCTGTTTGGAGCCAGAAAAACACACTTTGAAAATTTTAACATAAGAAAAAAGGATTGTAAGCAGAGGGACTAAGATTGTGACAGCAGTACCAAAGAGTCCATAGATATTATTCAATTTGATGTCAGAACAGGCCAAGTTAACAACAAGGTAGTTACGGCAAAATAAACCGTTTATGATGTTTCCACAACGTGTCAAACGGATGTTTAAGGATAGAGGAATCAGGAACTTCAGAAAAGAGTACAACCAGACAACAATAATAAAGATAATTGCTTTGTTAAATGTCATACGTGTGTTATATTGTAGAGGAAAACAGATAGCAAGATATCTGTCATAAGACATGATGGCTAAGTTACAAAACTCAATATTTACATATGTATGCAAACAGAATATCTGCAGGAAACAAAAAGAAGCAGAAACAGTATGAATGTCAGAGAGGATCTGAACCAGAAGGAATGGAAACAACCCTGTACTACCATACAGTTCATTTACAAACAGGCTGCACAGAAAAATGTACATAGGTTCATGTAAGCTTCTGTTCACACAGATAACCACAATCAGAGAAGTGTTGACAATAACAATAAGAAGGTACAACATTGCAGTGATCATAAAATATATGTATTTCAAATTTCCAACATGCAAATAAGCCCCAAGAACTAAATAAGACAAAGTTGATGAAGTTGAATTCAACATAATTCTTTAAGGCAAAAAGTATCTACAAACAAGCAGAAATGACAACAATCTCTCAAGCAGCCGAGACTCTCACTCAGTGAATGTTTCAATAAGTATAAATCACATCACACACAGTAGAGTGTTTGTCACCTGTTGCTCTGCAGAAGCTGCAGTCACTTCTGTCAGCTGCAGAAACATGCAACTGCTTTATACCTTTTCAGAACAGAACAATCACACAGCCAGTCCACTCAGCCTGCCCATCAACACATTCTGAGACCTTGCAACTATGGGCTTAAATTTGTCTCAATAATATCTGCAAACGCACAGAGGGGGATCAACAAATAGAACTTTATTTGCACACTTGTTTTGCTATCCACAAATACAAATTTATAATTTGTAACTTGTATTTTGGTTTTTAAAATATGTGTGTATTTGTAAATATATTGTTTTTGTAAATACCCAATTTTCCATTAATAAAAACAAATAAGACATTTGTAAAACTGAAAATTCTGTTTGTGAAGTGTGTTTTATATTGTGATGTCATGCTCCAAGCATTATATTGTCAGAGAAGCCACGAGATGTTGATCATGTTTGATTGTGAAGATGTTTTCTACATTATTTATATCGGGATGTCCTGTTCCTAGCCTTTTTTACCAGATCCATTTCTGAAGTGGCTTCACAAGCCTCAAGCTGTTGATAAGGCTCTATTGTCTAATGCTGTGAAAATAGTGCTTCTCTGGCTGCACAGCCATTTTAATAATTTGCCATGAAACAGGAAGTTGTTGTCACTTGAGAATACATTTATCAATCTGCCCAGAATTTTTCTTCCCTGATAGGAGTCCAGATGTGAACACATCCATGTGTCAATTTTGATGCCAGTGACAGAAGTAGCATGTTTTATACTTTGATGTCCTGCTCATAACTCATGAACTGTTTGATCAGTCATCGAAAATTTGTTGTGTATTCTTTTGGAAAGCATCTATGAACTCAGCAGAGAGTTCCCTTATCTTAAGTGACACTATACCCTTCAACTCTTATAGAACTTTTCGACCAGAGCCGGTTCCTGGCCAGTG